>NW_012267261.1:8349576-8350618 GCF_000151885.1 Dipodomys ordii
CAGTCGTGGGCTTGAACTCAGAGCCTAGGCTCTGTCCCTAAGCTTCTTTTACTTAAGGCTAGCACTCTACCACTTGAGTCACAGAGCTACTTCTGGCTTTTTGTGTTTATATGTTATTGAGGAATTGAACTCAGGGCTTCATGCATGCTAGCAAGCACTCTACCACTAAGCCACATTCCCAGCCAGTTGCTTCTTTTTGAGTCTAGCCATAGTATTCTCTATTTGGAACTTCCTCTTTGAAAGTTTCTAAACTCATAGTCTAGGACAGTGCAACAAAATGTATGAATGGCAATTTCTAGCAGCTTCTATCAGGAAATCTCTGCAGCAACATATTTTAGAAAAGAAATCTGACAGATTGATGTAGTAGTACACACTTGTAATCCTAGCCCTTGAGAGACAGGAAGACTGCAAGTTTGAGTCCAGCCTGGACTATAGAACAAGGCCTTGTCTCAAAACAGACAAATGAAAAGAATAAAAATAGCAAAGATGGAAAGAGGCTTATTTGAAAATATAAAAGAAGGAAAAAGATAAGCCACAGTATGACACCTGTAACTTGGTAACTGATCATTTAAAAGTTACTTTTATAAAGGAGATCCAAATAGGGAAGATGAAGTAAAACTCTCCCTCTTTGCAGATGACATGACCTTGTATTTAAAGAATCCCACGGACTCCACTCCCAAATTACTCAAGCTGATTCGAAACTTTGGCAAAGTAGCAGGGTAAAAATTAACCCTCAAAAATCAATGGCTTTTCTGCATGCCAACTATGAGAAGAGCACAGCTGAAATCAGGAAAGCAACTCCATTTGTAACAGCCCCACAAAAAATAAAATACCTAGGAATTAACTTAACCAAAGAAGTGAAGGACCTCTATGATGAAAACGCTAAAAACCTGAAAAAGGAAATCAAAACAGAACTTAGGAAGTGGAAAAACCTCCCATCCTCCTGGATTGGAAGGATCAACATCATGGAAATGGCAATACTTCCCAAAGCTATCTACAAATTCAATGTGATACCTATCAATATTCCAACTTCATTCTTCAA
>NW_012267261.1:8351252-8354357 GCF_000151885.1 Dipodomys ordii
TTTTTTTTTTTTGTCAGTCATGGGACTTGAACTCTGGGCTTGGACACTGTTCTTAGCTCTTCAGCTCAAGGCCAGCACTCTAACCACTTGAGTCACAGCGCCACTTCCGGCTTTCTGGAGATGAGAGTCTCACAGACTTTCCTGCCCTGGCTGGCTTTGAACCATGATCCTCGGATCTTAGCCCCCTGAGTAGCTAGGATTACAGGCATGAGCCACCAACGCCCAGCTATAAATCTTAAATCTTCTAATTTCTCAGGCTGGGAAGGTGTCTCAATGGTAGAGTGCTTGCCTTGCATGCATGAGGCCCTGGGTTCGATTCTTCAGTACCACATAAGCAGAAAAAGCCAGAAGTGGTGCTGTGGCTCAAGTGGTAAAGCACTGAAGAGCTGAGGGACAGCACCCAGGACTAGAGTTCAGGCCCCATGACAAAAAAAAAAAAACCACCTTATAATTTCTTGAAAATATGGGCTGACATCACTTGTACATAAGTGCAAACTTGCTTAGTTTGCAACATGGGGAAGAAGTGAAAGGCTTGAAGGTGAAAAAGGAAACGTCAAAGAGGTCCTACCACTCTCTTGGCTGGGACCCAGCACTGACAAGAGCACGTTCAGCATTTCTATCTCATCAGCAAGCCCCCACCTCCACCAATTGTCATTGCAATGACTTGCTTTCTACCCACAGACCCTCCTCGCCTTCCTCCCCACACTCATCCCTGCGTAACATTCCTAGACCAGTCACAACTCAAAAATCTTTGCTCCCAGAAATTCGTATATCACCTCTGGATACTGGCCTGGCTTGCTGCAGCCACAAGTTTCAACCAAGGCACCAACCCTTGGTTGACGCTGGCCAGTTAAGTTCTCATTATATCTAGCAGCCCAGACCTTTTCTCCCAGGCTCTTCCAGCCATCTCCAGTCCTGGCTTTGGGTTTCACTTTCCCTGTTCCCCTACTGGCAACGAATCCTACCCACCCTCCCGCCCCATTACTAAACCCGATCCCTCTTCCTACCAACGCCCAGCCAGTCCCTCCTCTATGAAATTCTTCCCAAACAAGTCCCCGGCCGGCCGCCCCAGTAGCCTTCAGGCCAGCACCTCCAGGTATCCTCCCGAGCCATGTCAAGCCTCGCGGAGCTACAGCGCCTCCGGGGAGCCCCCGACTCCCCACCCTTCCCCAGCCCACCTGCTGTCCTCAGGCAGGTGCTCCTCGCAGCCGCCAAAATCCATTCCCGCGCCCTCCTGCCGCATCCGGGACTGCGAGGCCGCCTCCCTGCTAGAGAGAGGCGTCGCGGTGCTTCGTCCCTCAGGGCACCCAGATCGTCTCCTGGTCTACCCACAGCTGGTGGGGTCGGAGGCATGCACTACACCCAGGCGCCGTCAACGTCAATGACTGGCTGCCTCAGCTGTGGTTTCTACCCCCGCCACCCTCACTTCCGGCTCCAAGAACTACAACTCCCAGCAAGCTCTGCGAAGGTCCGGTCACTCCCGGCATGCATTATTCTACCCAATCTGAGGCTGCGTGAGGGCCGAGCATGCAGACCTCGGTATCTTGCGTGGCCCGCTTTGCGCGCGGCCGGGATTCCGAGATCTGACCGGCGGTTAGCCGGTGTTTTCTTCTCAGGAATTGGTGCGGGTGAGGAACCGTGCACCACCTGCTATTCTGCATCTTGAGAATGTGACTTAGAGGTGAAGACTAGGACCGTTTGAATTATCTTAAGGCCACTTCGGTCCCCGGGACCGCGCACCTGTTGGTGGTGTTCCGCGACCGCAGACATTTAAATACAGAGCCACAGACTCCGAAGGACACGGGTTGCTTTGGGGTCGCAAAAGAAGAGCAGAAGGAAGGTTTCCGGGAAGACTCATGTCAGGGAAGAGTGTTTGGAGGTTCGAAAGGGAGTTTCTCTAAAGAGAGTATATAACCCCGGCTAGCTTCGAACTCGCGATCTTCCTGCCTTAGCCTGCTGAGTGCTGGGATTACAGCAGCAGTGTACAATCACGCCTGGAGTGCTTTTTTTTCTCTTTGGTCTGTCATAGGGCTTGAACTCTGGGCCTGGGCGCTGTCCCTGCGCTCTTCAGCTCAAGGCAAGCGCTCTACCACTGGAGCCACAGTGCCACTTCCAGTATTGGAGATAAGAGTCTCACGGAGTTTCTTGCCCAAGGTGGCTTTGAACCAGGATCCTCAGATCTCGGCCTCCTGAGTAGCTAGAATTACAGGCGTGAGCCACCAGCGCCCAGCCGGAATACTTTTTTTTAAAAGGACTAGTGAAACAGAGAAAAGGGGAAGAAAAGATGGAGAAAACAGTACAGACAGACAGAAATATGCTGTTGGCTTCAAGTTGTAATCAAAGCAGGGAGACGGGAAACAGAATGGTGTGGGCACTTGGGTGTGGGTGCAGGCAGTCCAGGTCAGGAAGTGCTATGGTGAGGAGTTTGTATTTTATTCTAGTTTATCAGGGATATGCAGATGAAGTAATTTGAGCAAACAGGCCTGGGGGAAGTGGCAGGGTGGGCTTAAGTGGTAGAATGTCAGCCTTGAGCAGAAAAGCCAAGCAAGAGCACAAGGCCCTGAGTTCAAGCCTCAGTACCTGCGCGTGGACACGCACACACACAAACATACACACACAGGAAGCTAATTTTTGGAGAAGTGGTATGAATAGATTAATGATAAGAAAGTATAGACTGCAGAGGGATTCGTTAGGATATATGGGTAATACCAGTGAGTGAACTACGCCATTTATAAGAAACGAGAGACTGCAGAATCTGACAGGAAAGCTTAAACCTGATTGAAGAGGTGAAGGCTCCTTACCTCAGTTGTAACTATTGTGAAATGCACATAGTAGCCTCTCAGATATTCTGATTTTTCAAAAGCTAGAATCTACACTTTTAAAATACAATTTTAAAAAATCTTAAATGTTGGCAATGAATTTTTTTGGTCTGAGATTGTGACTCAAACTTGGTACCGATGCTTTTGCTCATTGACTGGTGCTCCACCATGTGAACCACAGCCCCCAGCCCAGTCGTGGGGCCTGAACTCTGGGCCTGGGCGCTGTCCCTCAGCTCTTCAGCTCAAGGCTAGCACTCTACCACTTGAGCCACAGCGCCACTTCCAG
>NW_012267261.1:8354407-8366148 GCF_000151885.1 Dipodomys ordii
AAAAAAAGTAATAGTCTAAATTAAAGGAACAAAAATTTAAAATCTAAATGAAAGACAGAGGGAAAAATAATTTTGCATCATGAAGGAAATATAGTTCTAATTATACCAGTCTTATCAAGCATGCAATTACTCAGCACCAGAACAAACAATGGTCTCTACGCAAAACTATTTCACAAAGGACAGTATGTTCAGTTTAATAGAGCTCATGCTTCTTTTTATTCAATAAAAACATTTCCTGAATGATAGAGACTGAATAAAAAAAATTTTTTTGCCAGTCCTGGGGCTTGAACTCAAGGCCTGAGCACAATCCCTGAGCTTTTGTGCTTAAGGCTAGCTCTCTATCACTTGAGCCAGAGTTCAAGTGTTTTGATGATAAACTGGAGATAAGAGTCTCAAGGATTTTTCTGCCTTGGTTGTCTTTAAACCACAATTCTCAGATCTCAGCTCAGGAGTAGCTAGGATTACACACTGGTGCCCAGTAAAACTGAATAGATTCTTTGACTTGGCTCCTTTTCTTCCTTTATCCTGCCCTCAGGACTTTATAGATTACTTAGGAGGAGTAAACTGAGATCTGAAGATTGTGGTTCCAAGCCAGTTTAGGTTGGAAAGCCTACCTAAGAAGATTCTTATCTTCAATTAACCAACAAAAGCTGGAAGTAGAGGTGTGACTCAAGCAATAAGATTGTCAGCCTTGAACAAAAAAGCTAAGGGATAGCACCCAGGTTCTGGGTTCAAGCCTTAGTACTGGCACAAACAAAATAAACCAGCTCAAGATTAGTGACTTACAACTTTTTCCTGTCAACCAATTTAATGAAACTATCATTCCAAAAAGTAATGCAGTCTATCAGGCAAAAAAAGGAGAGTTCAACGTACCTGGTCATGGATGAGCCCATGATAGAGAATGTTCTGCATGTCCCTGCAAAGCCGTTCCAGGCCACCATACTTAGACCAAACATTGGGGCAGTTGGCAGACACCAAACCCTCCACAGTAGTCTTCAAATTACCCAGCAACTGCCAGTGCTCCCTCCTGCAATGGTACCAATGGTTACTTAACTTCATTGTACCTGATTCTGATCACATCAAAGAAAGCCAAGGAGCCTCCTGTCCCACATTCTTTCCTTTTTCTCACTTATGTATAAGACTCAACACTGAGAGGTAAATCTTGTAAAGAAGACTAAATTAAGCCAGCACCATTGGCTCACACCTTTAATCCTAGCTACATAGGAGGCTGAGTTCTGAGGATCCCAGTTCAAAGCCAGCCTAGGCAGGAAAGTCCATGAGACTCTTCAATAAACCACCAGAAAACTGCACGTGGTGCTGTGGCTCAGGTGGCTCAAGTTGTAGAGCACTAGCTTTGAGCTGAAGAGCTGAGGGACTGGGCCCAGGCCCAGAGTTCAAGCCCCATGACTGACATTAAAAAAAAAAAAAAGATTCCTTCTTATTCATTATATTTCTAAGTACTAACTACAGTGCAGCACCACATATATTCACATATAAATATTATATATTATATAGACTAGAAATACAAATTATTTTAAAGTAAAATTAAGACAAAAATGTTAAGTTTTGCATTGAATCACCTTGGGACATGCCTCCAATCCAGCCACATCCCAGCTCATTTTACTAGATTATTTGGTGTACTTTAGAGTAAAAGTGCGACAATTGTTTACAATGTTCTTAAATTCTCAGCATTTTATTAACATAGCTTCTTATAAAAAAAAAACCTTAAATTGACTGTAATTGAATGAAAGTGGTGGATATAGTGAATCAAAGCTGGTAAAACATGAGATAATGATGTGTCAAACTCTGTCTCTTAGCTGGGCACCCATTGGCTCACCTCTGTAATCCTAGCTACTCAGGAGGCTGAGATTTGAGGTGGTTCAAAGACAGCCTGGGCAGGAAAGTCCATGACACACTTTTTTTTTTTCACAAATATTTTTTTCTTGGAGGGGGGGGTTTGGGTCCAGTCGCGGGCCTGAACTCTGGGCCTCAGCGCTGTCCCTCAGCTCTTCAGCTCAAGGCTAGTGCTCTACAACTTGAGCCACAGCACCACTTCTGGCTTTTTTTTGCCTGCTTATGTGGTGCTGAGGAATTGAACCCAGGGCCTCATGCATGCAAGGCAAGCACTCTACCACTGAGCCACCTTCCCAGACCACACTTTTTTTTTTTTTAATCGGTCGTGAGCCCTGAACTCTGGGCCTGGGCGCTGTCCTTCAGCTCTTCAGCTTAAGGCTAGCGCTCTACCACTTGAGCCACAGCACCACTTCTGGCTTTTTTCTGCTTATGTGATGCTGAGGAATCGAACCCAGGGTCTCATGCATGCGAGGCAAGCACTCTACCACTGAGGCAACTTCCCAGCCCCGTGGCACACTTTTATTTTTGTCAGTCATGCAGCTTGACCTCTGGGCCTGGGCGCTGTCCCTCAGCTTTTCTGCTCAAGGCCAGTATTCTACCGCTTGAGCCACAGCGCCACTTGAGCCACAGCACCACTTCCGGTTTTCCAGTGGTTTTATTAGAGATAAGAGTCTCATGGACTTTAATGCCCGGGCTGGCTTTGAACCGCGATCCTCAGATCTCAGCCTCCTGAGTAGCTAGGATTACAGGCGTGAACCACCAGCTCCCGGCACTTTTTCTTCTTATTTGCAGTTCCAAGGTTTGACTTCAAGGCAGGTGTTCTACCTCTTGAGCCACATCCCTAGTCCTCTTTATTAGAATATTACTCTTTCTTCTTTTCAAGGCTAGTCATAGGAAGTAGCAATGATTTCTTCAGAGACTTTTCACCATAAGTACTTTATCACATGTAAATATAAATACCTATGGATGTGGGAGGATCTTAAATTAGAATCCTTTCTATCAGTACCAAAACTAATCTCTTATATTTTCTAAACTATTTTGGAGAGTGAATGCTTTTCAAAGGTAGACAAATAAAATCTACAAGCAAAATTCATGATGGATATGGTAAAGGACAATCATCTGAAAATGGGAGAACCAGGTGAGATCCCTCACTCATTCTGGTCTATTTGCTCTGGTCTTCTTGTCTTGTGAATGAGAATTTATTCAGAGACATCAAGTTTTCTGAATTTTATGCCATTAAATATTTGAAGCACCAGATTTTTCTTGTTCTGTAACCACAACAAGGTTTCTCTAGTTACAGAACAAGACAAATATCCAGAGATAACTAAAGTTATCTAAAGTGACTAGGTAGTCACTAAAAATGCTATTATTGTTACATTGTGAAAATTGCCACCCTAGAGGCCAAGTGAATACCAACTTTGTGTGTGTGTGTGTGTGTGTGTGTGTGTATGAATACCAACTTTTGCTCAGTGACTGTATTCTCTATGCTTTCTCAGGGCTAACTTCCAGTCTCCTCTGACTGACATAATTTTCACATTCCACTAGGCTATCATCAAGTAATACAGGCCTGACAACAAGTCTGTCTCAACAGGTGACTATATATCTGTGTTCTGAGTCACTCTGTATTAATCTCACAACATTAACTGTCAAAGATGACAAATTGCAAAAGCAGACATTAAGTCCTATCATCATAGGTATTTGCGTCTAAAATTATATAAGGAGCAGTGAAATCCTAGACACAGAGCATTTAAATATATTAATAATTTCCTCCAAACAAAGCTAAAGAACTTCCTTTCCCCACTATAAAGTATCACTGAGGGCTGGGAAGGTAGCTCAGCGGTAGAGTGCATATCTTGCAAGCATGAGGCCCTGGGTTCGATTCCTCAGCACCACATAAACAGAAAAAGCTGGAAGTGGCGCTGTGGCTCCAGTGGTAGAGAGCTAGCCTTGAGCTGAAGAGCTGAGGGACAGCGCCCAGACCCAGAGTTCAAGCCCCATGACTGGCAAAAAAATAAATAAATAAATAAATAAATAATCACTGAGAAAGATGACAAGGCTACAAAAACATGTGGCTCTTATTCTATAGCAAATAGTCTGTATTTGGCATACGTACATCTCTGCCTGAATCCTTTTCATCAACTCACACGAAAGCCAATCCCAGAATAAAGTCCCTTCTATTTTCTTCTAGGGGCATTTTGACCATATTCCTCCTTTAAAGAAGAACAGAAACTGCTTACGTGACTCAAGGGTATGTGGGGGAAAGTGTTCCTAAATGCCAGGCCTGTCCTAAGCTTGTCAAATAGATAAGAAGTGACATTCAAAATGAAAACAAAGCTAAGTTACAAATGTCCTGATCAATTTAAAAGTACGCTTACAATTCCATTATAAAAATACTGTGAAGATATATTTATCTTCAGTAATATGAGGGGAATACAAGGAGAATATTGTTTACTCCTTCTCTGAGGCTAAAGAATCAGATCTGAACAAAGTTAGCAAATAAGAAACTAGAATGCACCATAAAGGATTTTTTTTTTTTTAATCTAAAAGACAATATGTGGGGCTGGGAAGGTGGCTCAGTGGTAGAGTGCTTGCCTTGCAAGCATGAGGCCCTGGGTTTGATTCCTCAGCACCACATAAGCAAAAAGAAAAAAGCCGGAAGTGGCACTGTGTCTCAAGTGGTAGAGTGCTAGCCTTGAGCTGAAGAGCTGAGGGACAGCACCCAGGCCCAGAGTTCAGGCCCATGACCGGACCCATAAATAAATAAATAAATAAACAAAAGACAATATGTGATCAGGCAAGGCTCTGGGACTTTCAATGACAGAAGGGACTTCCTAGAAAGACTTCTCCCAGCTGGGTGCCAATGACTCACACCTATAATCCTAGTTACTCAGGAAGCTAGATTTGAGAATCTTGGTTCAAAGCCAGCCCAGGCAGGAAAGTCCATGAGACTCTTATCTCCAATTAACCACCAGAAAACCAGAAGTGAAGTGACACTATGGCTCAAGTGGTAGAGCACTGGCCTTGAGCTGAAGAGCTGAGGGATAGTGCGTAGGCCCAGAGTTCAAGCCCCGACCACCACCACCAATAACAACAACAAAAAAAAGACTTCTCCCGCCTCAAAATAGAGAAAAACATAATTAAAAGTAATTATTGGTAATACTAAGGTAGCAAGAGACTCCTACACTTAATATATGTTTAATATTTCTCTCTGGTTATATATTTTTTGCTTTAATTATACAGTATTTAACTTTGGACTATGTAGTTAAATATATATGCTACTTTTTAAATAAGTAATGTGCATATAGGAAAAAAATACTTGACTCTATTGTACAGTCTTTCAACTCTGAAGCACCCCAGGCCAGTCCATCCCTTAATTTCTGAGAGCAGAATACCAGCAAGGAAATGAGCAATATTATAGACATACTTTGAAAAGTCATACCTAACTCAACAATTGCCTCACCAACCCTATTAAATTTGAACGATACTGCATTTATCAAATTTCAACATTTGAGTAGATTCAACAAAAGGCCAAAAATCTCTTATGCCAGAAACTCCATAGTATAGGGTTCAAATATTCCCATCATTTTGTCAATCTAAATATTAACATACTCCACTACAAACACGTCGCCCTCACTACTATGGCCATATTCCTGCAGGTCTTTCCACTTAGAATGTCTTCTACCGTGTCACCTCCTTCAGGAATTCAGATCCTGCTCTAGTGCAACTTCCTCTCAGAGGAATGTAGCATATGTTGTCAACATACCATTCGTCCTGCTAAAACTTAAAAATTGTTACTTAAATCACTGCATGTGATTAGCAGTAAGTATGTTGGACAGAACAGGTTACAATCATCTAGACAAGGTGGTGAAACTTGTAAAGGAAAAGATTTAAAGGAGAAAGAGAAATGGAGAGGAAGAAGTCAAGGAGGAAGGGAAAGAGGGGAAATGAGAGGGAAAGGATGAGAAGGAGAAGAAAGAAAAAAAGAAAAGTCCACTTAGTGGTAAAATTGTAAGAAGCAGAAACAGCTGCGAGGAGAAAGACTACAAGAAAAGCTTAGGATTTGCTGCCGTCAGCTGATATGCCCTCTCACTCCTGGCTCCTGACTACAGCAGTTTTCCTAAATGCCTCAAAGGTCCATTTGTGCTTTCTGTATTAAATATCTGAACTAGTAGCATGGACTGCCTAAATTGTGATCATCCAGCTTTGCTACCAGTTCTGTATTAACTTAGCATGACCAAGAGAAGAGGATGAGAGGGGCGAAGTGGGAAATGAAGATAAATGTAAAAAAATGAAAAGTGACTGGGGAAAGGAGAAGAGGCCCTTTTAATGGCAAGAGTACTACTGGCATCTGCCCAACTATAAGAGGCATGACCAAATTGTTAATGTTCCCTTGAGTAAATATTCATTGAACAACAGATGTGAAGAACTAAGTCAGGCAATGGGGCTACGGTGGTTAAAGAGGAGAAGCCCCATCTCTCAGAAAATTAAGAATGTAATAGGGGAAACTTGGAATGAGGAGTGCTAAAGTAGAAATGTGGAAAAGAATGCACCGGGAATGTCTTGAGGAGTGTCATTTAAAGGATGACTACAGCGCTTTACTAGGCAACACAGGAGCATACAGACTCAAGAATGAGAATAATAGCCAGGCACCGGTGGCTCACGCCTGTAATCCTAGCTACTCAGGAGTCTGACATCTGAGGATCACGATTCAAAGCCAGACCTGGCAGAAAGGGCTAAGAGACTCTTATCTCCAATAAACTACTCAGAAAACTGGAAGTGGTGCTGTGGCTCAAGTGGTAGAGTGCTCGCTTTGAGCTGAAGAGCTGAGAGACAGGACCCAAGCCCAGAGTTCAAGCCCCATGACCAACAACAACAACAACAAAAAGAATGAGAATAATGAGAAAGATGTGACTGCCATGGTTATGTGAATGGCAGCTTCATAGGGACTAATGTACAGATAGAGTACCAGTCTAAAGGGGTTTTGACTATCTTGTCTTTTCAATGGGAAAACCACCGAACATCTTTGAGCAAAATACTACTTTAACTTGGTTTCTGAAATATTAAGTTTATAGCAGTAGAGGTTGTCTGGAATTAGAAGACTAAATCTGGATAGAAAGATTAATTAAATAATCCCCATTGAGAGATAATGTTAGTCTGCAGTGAATACATTGTTTATGATCTTTTTTTTTTTTTTGGTCCAGTTGTGGGGCCTGAACTCTGAGCCTGGGCGCTGTCCCTCAGTTCTTCAGCTCAAGGCTAGAGCTCTACCACTTAAGCCACAGTACCACTTCCAGCTTTTTTCTTTTTGCTTATGTGGTGCTGAGGAATCGAACTCAGGGCCTCATCCATGCAAGGCAAGCACTCTACCACTGAGCCACCTTCCCAGCCCCATTGTTTATGATCTTTGACTTTGAGAACAGAACTCTGATTTTCTACATGGGAACCACCTACCATTTACTCTGGTCTAGGGGGTCCAAGGTCTTACCCTATCATAGGATGCAGTATTGTGTACATTAATTTAAGCCAACTAAGCAGCACATTGCATGCCCTGATCTCAAGAACAGAGCCATAAGTTAGTCCCAGAATTTTCACTTTTGCCACAGCTTTGGAGACTGTATTCTTTCTGTTATTGTTATTGGGACTGCCAAATTTAGAGTTGCTAAGGATTTCCTCTAGAAGAGTCTGCCTGAGAATGAAACCAACCCATCTGTAAAACAGAGCTTAGAGACAGACACAAATAACACCTAGATTTGGCCAAGCCTGAAAACCATACCATGTCCTAGTCTTCTTAGAAATATAAACCATTATATTTGGAAATGAAGAAAAAAGAAGGCTCAAAATTCATAAACAGAATTCAAAGAGCTTGCCTGAATATGGAAGTAGAGAAGGAAGGTATCAAATTTAACTCCCAGGGTCTGGCTTGACTGATTTAGTGGAAAATGCTATTAACTGAGATACAAAACAGTAGAAGGGATTTGTGTTAATTGTATATTAGTTCAGAAACACTAAAAAGTAACTTACTACTTAAGTTCTGACTCTGGATTACTGTACCAGAAAAACTGAGTAGTGTATGCAGCAGAATTCCAATCTCACAAGATGGCATGGCCCAAGAAAGAGTGACAGATTGAAGCTAGAACCATTCTTTCAACTGTTCAAACAAGGAAACCCTAGGGAAAGTTATACCACCTCTAAGTACTAATGAATTTGGCTACAGGACAGCTAGCTCAATGAAAAGCTATGTAACTAACTCCTAAGGTGAAGTTAAAAACTAAGGCAGTAGCCGGGCGCTGGTGGCTCACGCCTGTAATCCTAGCTACTCAGGAGGCTGAGATCTGAGGATCGCGGTTCAAAGCCAGCCCGGCAGGAGAGACCGTGAGACTCCTATCTCCAATAAACCACCAGAAAACTGGAAGTGGCGCTGTAGCTCAAGTGGTAGAGCACTCGCCTTGAGCTGAAGAGCTGAAAGACAGCGCCCAGGCCCAGAGTTCAAGCCCCACAACCGACAAAAAAAAACAAAAAACAAAAACTAAAGTACTGCCTAAAAAGTAAAAATTAAATATTAAAAATAGAAAATATGTGTAGCTAGCTCAGTGATAGAACATGTGTGAGACACTGCATTCAGTTTCTAGCACTGAAAATGAGAATTCAATAAGCAGTTGCTATGGATGGCTCTTGCATTCCTATAATATTGCTTGTACCCTTGATACTACATATTTTACATACTTGAAATACATACTACATACTTTACATACTTTTTGCCAGTCCTGGGGCTTGAACTCAAGGCCTGGACACTGTCCCTGAGCTTTTTTGCTCAAGGCAAGCATTCTACCACTTGAGCCACAGTGCCACTTCTGGCTTTTTCTGTTTTTGTGGTGCTGAGGAATTGAACCCAGGGCTTCATGCATATTAGGCAAGCACTCTACTAAGCCATATTTCCAATCCATACTTGGCAATATTTGCATTTGGAGCTCAGATAAAAAAAATAAATCAACATCCTGGTTCATGTATACTCATGAGTTTCAATAGAGTCCATTTTTTTTTGGGGGGGGTGTCCGGTCATGAGGAGCCTGAACTCTGGGCCTGGGCGCTGTCCCTCAGCTCTTCAGCTCAAGGCTAGCACTCTACCACTTGAGCCACAGCGCCACTTCCAGCTTTTTTCTTTTTGCTTATGTGGTGCTAAGGAATTGAACCCAGAGCCTCAGGCATGCAAGGCAAGCGCTCTACCACTGAGCCACTTTCCCAGCCCCAACCCCCAACAATTTTTAAAAATTTAAACATTTCAGTCTTCCCCGCCTCTCCTTCCCCCCCAAAAAAAAAATTCCTGTCTGTAGACTGGATGTGGTACATAGGTCTGCAAGCCCAGGTCTAAACTAGAGCAGTGGCTGAGAGGAGATTCTGATTGTAACAGTATTAATACAATCAATAACACTAATTTTGAAGAACTGAATATTGCCATGGCAAGGGACAGATCAAGGATATCTCATGAAAAATTCATGACTAAACTAGAGCAGTGGCTGAGAGGAGATTCTGATTGTAACAGTATTAATACAATCAGTATTAATACAATCAACAACACTAATTTTGAAGAACTGAATATTGCCATGGCAAGGGAGATATCAAGGGAGATATCAAGGATATCTCCATGAAAAATTTATGACTACTAAAAACAGTATGGCTTTTAAGAATTTTCAAACTTGAATTAAAACAAATGATATTGCAAGTTATTTCATTTGTACATGTATTCAAAGAAACTAGTAACCATGATCAATCAGCCAATTATCCCATCCCATTCTCCTGCTGTCCCTCATCCCAGGTTGTGGCTTGACCCTAAATCCCATGTGTATAAATCCATTGCTTCCCTTGTTACATAGCTTCTTTGCATCTATATTCCTAGCAAGTATAAAATATTGGTGCCTTAATTTTATTAAGCTGTGTGTATTCTTTGGGGAACTTGCTGTTTGCTTATAAGATTCTATCCTGTTCTTTGTCACTATGGTTCATCTATTTTGATTGCTGTACATTAGTCCAGTGTATGAAAGCACCACATTGTATTCATGCCCTCTCACATTAATAGGCATTCGTTTCCCAATTTTGATATAACTACTTCTTTGAACAGTCTTATTCATATGTCCTTTTTTATTTATTAAGCAAGACTTACCCTGTAGTACCTGCAAAAAGTGGAATTTTGAGCCATGGGACTATTGTCTGTTCTGGCTTTTGCTTGAATGATGGGTCTTTAAAATAACTACTTATAGCTAGACAGCAGTGGCTTGCACTTGAAATCCTAGTTATGCAGAAGACTGAGATCTAGAGGACCCAGGTTTGGAGGTAGCCCAAGCAGAGAAGTCCATGACACTCTTATCTGCAAATAACTACCAAAAGAAGATGGAAGTGGATCAGTGGCTCAAGTAGTAGAGTGCTAGCCTTGAGCACAAAAGCTCAGGGGCAGTGCCCAGGCAGGCCCTGAGTTCAAGTCCCAGGACTGACGCTTGCGCGCGCGCGCGCGCACACACACACACACGCACACACACACACACACACACACACACACACACACACACACACACACACACACCTAGCTACTCAGGAAGCAGGGTTCAATGCCAGCCTGGGCAGAAAAGTCCCTGTTGAGACTCTTACCTCCAACCAACCACTCAAAACCCACATGTGGCGCTGTGGCTCAAAGTGGTGGAGTGCTAGCTTTGAACAAAAAGTACTTAGGGGACAGCACCAAGGAACTGTGTTCAAGCCCTACAACAACAACAAAAAGCTGAGCTTAAGGTATGGTAGAGCACCAACAGAGCAAGCATAGGCCCTGAGTTCAAACAAACTCTGGTACTGGCAAAAACAGCATTAAAAACTTATTAAAATAGGTGTTCAAGGCATGGCTCAGGTGGTAGAGTGCCAGCCAATGAGCAAAAAGTTTTAGTTACCAATTCAAGTCCCAGTCTCAGACAAAAAAAAAAAAACTATATGAAAATGGACTCTTGGGGCTTGGAAGGTGGCTCAGTGGTAGAGCGCTTGCCTTGCATGCCTGAGGCCCTGTGTTTGATTCCCCAGCACCACATAAGCAAAAAGAAAAAAAGCCGGAAGTGGCACTGTGGCTCAAAGTGGTAGAGTGCTAGCCTTGAGCTGAAGAGCTGAAGGACAGTGCCCAGGCCCAGAGTTCAGGCCCCATGACCGGACACCCCCCCCAAAAAAAAATGGACTCTATTGAAACTCATGAGTATACATGAACCAGGATGTTGATTTATTTTTTTTATCTGAGCTCCAAATGCAAATATTGCCAAGTATGGATTGGAAATATGGCTTAGTAGAGTGCTTGCCTAATATGCATGAAGCCCTGGGTTCAATTCCTCAGCACCACAAAAACAGAAAAAGCCAGAAGTGGCACTGTGGCTCAAGTGGTAGAATGCTTGCCTTGAGCAAAAAAGCTCAGGGACAGTGTCCAGGCCTTGAGTTCAAGCCCCAGGACTGGCAAAAAGTATGTAAAGTATGTAGTATGTATTTCAAGTATGTAAAATATGTAGTATCAAGGGTACAAGCAATATTATAGGAATGCAAGAGCCATCCATAGCAACTGCTTATTGAATTCTCATTTTCAGTGCTAGAAACTGAATGCAGTGTCTCACACATGTTCTATCACTGAGCTAGCTACACATATTTTCTATTTTTAATATTTAATTTTTACTTTTTAGGCAGTACTTTAGTTTTTGTTTTTTGTTTTTTTTTGTCGGTTGTGGGGCTTGAACTCTGGGCCTGGGCGCTGTCTCTCAGCTCTTCAGCTCAAGGCGAGTGCTCTACCACTTGAGCTACAGCGCCACTTCCGGTTTTCTGGTGGTTTATTGGAGATAGGAGTCTCACGGTCTCTCCTGCCCGGGCTGGCT
>NW_012267261.1:8367528-8387042 GCF_000151885.1 Dipodomys ordii
AAAAAAAAATTGAAGTCGGGTGCTGGTGGCTCACTCCTGTAATCCTTAGCTAGTCAGGAGGCTGAGATCCACAGATTGAGAATTGAAGCCAGTCCAGGCAGGAAAATCTATGAAATTCCTATCTGCAATTAATCACAGGAAAAGCTGGAAGTGGCACCCATGGCTTAACTGGTAGATTGCTAACCTTTAGCAAAAAGGAACTAGGGATAGAAGACAGGCCCAGAGTTCAAGTCCCAGAACTGGCACACACACAAAAAAGATCATCTTAATAGATGTAGCAAAGCATTAAAGTTAAGCATTTGTTTATAATTCAAACTCTCAGCAAAATAGGGGCAGAAGGAAACTTCATCTAAACAAAATCCATCATAATGTCATACTTAGATGAAGGGCTGAATGCTTTCCTTTTGGAGTTGGGAACAGACAAAGATACTAATTTCATTATAATAAAAAATATTACTAGAGTCCTCAGTCAGTGCAATAAGGTAAGAAAAACAAAAGAAATACAAATGAGAATTATGCTAAGTGAAACAATTCAGTCAAAGAATATACAGTATTATTCCATTGATACAAAATTCTAGGTAGTGCAAATGATTCTACAGTGACAGGAATCAGATCAGTGGTTACATAGGCAATGAGGGGAAAGATGATAAAGAAGCACATAAAATCTTTTAAGAATGATAGATACATTTATTGTTCTGACTGTGGTTATGTTATCATAGGCATATTCATGTATACCGACATATCTATCTCATCTGTACTCTTTAAAAATGTTATTTATTGCTAGGCACTGGTGGCTCACACCTGTAATCCTAGCTACTCAAGAGGCTGAGATCTGAGGATCAGAGTTCAAAGACCGCTAGTCCAGGAAAGTTCCTGAGACTATTATATTCAATTAACCCCCAAAAAAGCCAGAAGTGGAGTTGTGACTCAAGTGGTAGAGTGCTAGCCTTGATGGGATAAAGCTCAGTAACAGTGCCCAGGCCCTGAGTTCAAGCCCAGGACCAGAACAAAACATATTTATTGTCTCAATGATGTTTCATAGAACAGAGAAAAGAGAAACTTGAAAGACACTTTCAAAAATTTTTAAAGGAGTGAAATGTATATATGGAAGTTGTGCTTGCTTTTGATGAAAATGCAGCATTCTAAGCAGATTGTGGAGAGTACAAAAGTGTTAATAGGAAAGTATGCCGTTAAGATTGTCAGATTTAGATCAACTGGAATTTCAGATAATGAAATAACTGGTTAGTACAAACATCTTAAATTACTAGATGAAATATTGCTGTTTTTCTGAGATACACATCAAATTCATTGTTCATTGTTTACCTGAAATCCGAATTTTTCTCTGCCATCTTAGATGTCTTATTTACACAGTAAGAAATCCAACTTCTAAAAAAAAGTCAGACGCTTGAATTCTATTTATTTCACCTTAGATAAAGCTGAACTCCAGGGGCTGGGATGGTGGCTCAATGGTAGAGAGCTTGCCTCGTATGCATGAGGCCCTAAGTTCAATTCCTCAGCACCAAATAAGTAGAAAAAGCTGGAAGTGGAGCTGTGGCTCAAGTGGTCGAGTGTTGGCCTTAGCTGAAGAGCTCAGGGACAGCGCCCAGACCCCAGAGTTCAGGCCCCACAACCAACAACAACAACAAAGCTGAATTCCAGCAATAGATGCCCATTGTCCAGCCTTATTCATATAACTGCTCAGAAAATATTTTGCTTGTCAAGCTGTATGAAAATAGGAACTACATCCACTTGTGCTTAGTATTGTGTGTCCTGTTCCCCTCCCCTCCTCCAGGGCCTAAATTATAAAACCCAGTGAGCAATGAATATATGATTAAATAAACTATTGTGGCCTAGAAATTTTCAAGGTTACCTTTCTGACTCCAGCCTATGCAGCTGGTGAATCAACTTACTGGTCAGGTTCTGCTTCTGATTTCTTAATTTGTCTTTTTTTTTTGAGGGGGGGGGTCCGGTCATGGGGCCTGAACTCTGGACTTGGGCACTGTCCCTCAGCTCTTCAGCTCAAGGCTAGTGCTCTACCACTTGAGCCACAGCACCACTTTCGGATTTTTTCTTTTTGCTTATGTGGTGCTAAGGAATCGAACCCAGGGTCTCATGCATGCAAGGCAAGTGCTCTACCACTGAGCCACCTTCCCAGCCCCTTGTCTTCATTTTTGCTGTATTTCTCTGGTCCCTATTTTGTTTTGTTTTGTTGTGTGTGTGTGATCCATAATGCCTTTCTCTAGTAATCTTGCTTTTCTCTTAGGAATCTGAGTGATTGTTCTGAGACTCTGAGACCCTTAATCCTTGGGGGCACTTGAAACAGCTAATTACAATATTAAGAGTTACTGGGGCTGGGAAGATGGCTCAGTGGTAGAGTGCTTGCCTTGCATGCATGAGGCTCTGGGTTCAATTCCTCAGCACCACATAAGCAGAACACACTGGAAGTGGCGCTGTGGCACAAGTGGTAGGTAGAGTGCTAGCCTTGAGCTGAAGAGCTGAGGGACAGTGCCCAGGCTCAGAGCTCAGGCCCCACTACTGACCAAAAAAAAAAGAGTTACTATATAAATATTAAGGCATGTCCTTTAGAACTAGGGAGATTTGAGACAGGACTTCAGTTTTGAGGGAAAAAAACAGGTTATAGGGAATCTTTATTATATTGGTGATAAGGAAGATTTTATGCATTTGGGAGTTTTGTTATCTGTCCTATAAATAAAGTACAAAACTTCCATACTCATGCATACTTACAAAACCTAAACTTTCTATAAGATTAGGAAATTAATCTAAATTTTCTTTATAGATTATTCCTACAAATGAGCAGAGATTGTAGAAGTTATTTCTAGTGGGAGAAGGCTTACAATATTTTAGAACTGTAAGAAACTAAGAAAATACAGTGTAAACTGTTCTTGGTATCATTACTACAGTATTGTTTTGAAGTGAGTATAAAGCTCAGATATTATTACAAGATCACATAATGCATGATAAAGGAATTACTCAGTTAAATCCAGGTTGCCTATCAACTTTTATCTCTATGACCTAGTTTCCCTAATTGTTAGAAGTCCAGAGAAGGTTAGAGGCTTCAGGGTGGAGTAATAAAATCAAACACCTGTGCCAAACACATACATGCTATTCTCCTTGACTTGCTACATATCGTTTTGGGGATCTTTTTTTTAAGACATGGTCTTGCTATGTAACCCCAACTGGGATCCCCTTGCCTCAGCCTCCCAGATACTGAGATGACAAGTGTGCACCACCATGCCTGCTTCTCTTGCTTCCCTCATGAGTCCTAGGCTGACTCACTATGTGGTTATATATTTGTCAGGAGGAAGAAAAATAACTTGACCTTTGAGAGGAAGAAATTACAGTATTTTCAAAAGCCTAATAGAATAACACTTTCCTCAGGACATGGAAAGTGAGAGATGGAACTTAGCTGGGGTTTTGTTAATAACAATTAGAAAATAAGTTATTCATTAATGCAATGTGCATAATAGGTATTTTAAGACATGGGATCCTCCCCAAGCAAAAAAATAGCAAAATGTGTCACAAGTATTGGAAAACCCCATAGCATTGTGACATGACTTAATTAAATATAGGCAACTGTGGTTTTGAGATACTTTAGGTCACCACAAAGCTCTGGCTCATTTCTATGCTAAAGCAATTTTAGGAAGTAGAAAAGTGGCACAGATTTGTAGGTAGACAGAATGCCTATCCCTTTTTTGTTTTTCTTTAGATGGAAATGTTTCAGCCAGCTTATATGAAGATGAACGAATCTAAATGTTTTCTTCTCTCAAGAGTGTTGTGGGAGAAGAATGAGGCAGGGACAATGGAGATCATCACATTTTGTAAATGTTGGTGGTGGGGGGGAGCCATTAAGCAGGAGTTCATCAAATATTAAGTTTTCTTACAAGGATTAGAGTGAGAGAAACCATCTCCCTTATCAATTCCCAACGCCAATGAATTAGAAGAAAAAAATGCAGCTAAATAAGCAGAGGTACTTACCCTCTCAAGGGAAGATGAGGTCTTATTAAGGTGGCAAGTATCGTGCCAAATGTTTAGAGAATGCCGATTGAAGAGAGATGATGCGGATATGGCAAACGTTAGGATTTACTTTTATTGTTAACGTGACGCAAGAATTGCCACTGCAGCCTTTGCGTTCTTTGGACGTGGCAGCTCAGCAGGCTGCAGGTGGAGGAGCGTATGGGGGAAAGGGGAGCGGGGACGCAGTACTGCAGTCCACACTGGCTGGGGGCTGTCGTGCGGGGCTGCATTGCGGTGGAACGTGCACCGGAGCCGAGAAGGTTTTGGTGCAGGAGGAGGGACCCGAGGCCCACAGAGGATCAAGCTGTCATTTTTTAAAAATATGATTTTATTGTTATTACTAATGTGTTGTATAGAGGGGTTACTTATGCGTCAGGTAATGAGTACATTTCTTTTTGGACAATGTCACCCCTTCCCTGGTGTTTCCCCTAGTTTCCACCTCCCGTCCCTGCCCACAAGTTGCACAGTTCATTTTCTACAGTGTCTACTGTTCACCCTCCAGCTGTCATTTTAAGACCTGTGTTATTGAGGTGCTCAGGGTCTAGCCGAAAGTCAGCGAACAGCTGCACCAGTGTCCTGGCTGGGCGCCCGGACCAGCTGATTCAGTGCTGCTCGGAGACCCGCCAGCCAGGGCCAGGAGAAGCAGTGGTCCGCCTGGGCCTCTCTGGCCTTCGGCTCGTCTCGGTAGCCCTCCGCCCCGCCCCTCCTCGCCCCGCCCGCAGCCGGGTGGGAGGGCAAGGACGCCGTCACTGCGCGTGCGTGCTCGGCAGTGCGGCCAGTCTGCGTGCGTGAGTGGGAGGTGGCAGGCCTCTGACTCCGGCCTTCCCTGCTGCCCGTTCCTGCGCGACGTTTACAGCCATGAACCGGTTCGGAACCCGGTTAGTGGGAGCCGCGACAACCCAGTCACCGCCGCCGAAAGCCCGCAGCAATGAAAACCTGGACAAAATAGATATGTCTTTGGGTAAGAGGACGAGTTGGACGGAGTTGGAGCGTGTGTGCGGATGGAACCAAGTGGCGCGGTTGGCGGGGGCAGGGGGCGGTTGGCCGCAGTTGCCAAGTGAGTTTCGCGGCGGGTGGGCGGAACCAAGTGTGTGGGGGATTTGCGGGGGCAGGCGGGGCGCGGGTACTCCTCCGCGGAGGCCGCGTCTGTGGTGGACGCGCGGTGTGGGGCCGTGGGATCCGGAGCGTGGACGGGCGTGGGGCCTGCTCTTCCCCAGAGGGGCGCTACCACTGGCTCTTTGTAAAGGAAACTCCGCCGGGTTCCCTGGAGCGGGTTCACCCTGGGCGTTATCCCGTGCGGGAGAGCTGGTTGGACTAGCCCTTCTTCCTGAAGGAAGGTCTCCGGAGCGCGATCGGTTGCGCCAGGGGTTATCCCGGGGCTTGCGGGGCGTTCCTGGGCCCAGACCTATGCGGGCCTCCCTAGAGAACCCCTGGGGACGCCGGCCAAGAGCGTCTGTCAGAAAGAAAACATCAGGCCCGGACCGCATCCGCGCTTTATTAGGCGGCGTCTAGAAAAGCACACTCTTCCCCCAACCCAGCCTCAAAGTTAGCTCTTTAGACGGGAGGTAGGAAAGCGGCAAAAGCCGAGGGAGGGATGTAGGATTTACATGGCTCGCAGAGGGGCCTGGTACAGCCCGGGGTCCCACCAGCACATTTAAAGAAGGGTGCAGTGGTTTCATACGGGTTGTATAAGAAGCTGGAGGATCTTTGATTCTGTGTAATTGTCTGATCTAACACTACCTAGGCACTAGACGCAGTGTTTGCCTTAGCTGGTCCAAAAGCAGTTGTTTTTTGTGGAAAGTCAAGTCAGGGTATTGGATGTAGCAGTATGCCTGCCCCTTCTCTTTGCGGCTTTTCGGCTATTTGGAAAGTAAATGTCTAACTAGGGGATTCAGAGGCGTTACCTTTTCGAGGATAATATTGCAAAGCTCCAAAGAAATGGGGAAATCTTGAGCGTAAGCCAAGAAATCATATAACAATTAATTTTTATTGAATAGTTACTACCTGTCAGGCACTGAATCAAACATTTTACATGTTAATCCTCTTTATCTTCATAATGCCTCCCCCTCCTCCCCTAGTGATAAACATCTTGGAATCCAGAGTCACACAGTTAAATTGTCAATGCTGCTTTTGTAAGAATGAGACTTTAACAAGTGTTTATATCCCTCACAGATTTGCTGTGGAGTATTGAATTAGGCATATGCAAACTGCTTTGAACAGTACCTAGTACACAAGCACTGGGAATTATTTTCACACACACATTGTTATCCTCATTTTACCAAAATCTGAGACAAAAAATTTAAAAAAAAGTTCAAAAAAATCATGCAGCTGATAAATGGTGGAGTCAAGATTCCCGTTTGGCCCCCAGCTATAGATGTAGGGAAGTGTTAAGCATGTTTTGTTCTTGTTTTGCCCTGGGAATTGAACTCTGGGCCTCCAGCATACTACTACTACTGGAACCATGCCCCAGTCCTTTTGCTTTGAGCTTTTGAGTTTACTTTTTAGATAGGGTCTCTAACTTTCTTTGCCTGGACTGACCTGGAACCCCAATCCTCCTATTCCACTTCCCTGAGAAGGTGGGACCACAGGCTAGCATCACCCCACCCATATATTTTCATAACCAATACATTTCTTAGGCTCCTAGGTCTTTTGTATGTATTTTGCTTTTAGGTAATTAGGATGTTTAAGTGAAGAAAACTGAAGGATAATTCTCTTTGAGGTAGAAATGAAGTGCTGTAGAGAGCTAAGATAGTTTGATCTTTTTTTTTTTTCTGCCCCAAGAATAGGAAGCAGTCTGTCAGATACTTTTCTTACAGAGATAAGAGATAGAGATATTCTTTTTTGGACAGCTGTTATGCTTTATGCTTTGTGAATATTTCATCTTATCAGCTCTGTGGGTTTTAGAACCTGATTTTTCTGGGTTTTGTTATAAATTGTGGCTCTACTAGTTTTAATGTATTTATATATTCGTGTAGAATATCTCCCAAGTTCATTAATAGCTGGGCTTATCATGGCTCAGTTTCTTAATTTGAAAATGAGCATTAGGATAATACTTTTTTTCATAGGATTATTCTTAGAATTAATTGGATATACATCAAAATAATGCCTACTAACCATCAATTCTTGGAGGAAGTAGGTCATGGGAGTGTTCCTTTCAAAGATAGATCTTGTCCCCTCTCTTTCCTCTCTTCCTCTGCTTCCTGGCTGTTCTGTGGTGAGTAGTTTCCTCTCCCATACCCTTCCATCATGATGCTCTGCCTTACCACAGACTCATAAAGACAGATTAGTCCAACTGACCATGGACTGAAACCTTTGAAATCATGAACCAAAACAAACTTTTCCTGTATTTACATTATTTCTCTTTGGGTTATTATTATTACCGTTGTTGTCCCTCCTCCTCTTTCTCCTTCTCTTTTTTTTGTTTAGCTCCCCTCCCCACTGAGACTTAAACTCAGGGTCTGATGCTTTCACTCAAAGGCTGGTCCTTTACCACATGAACTAGGCCTTCAGTACCTTGTTGTTTTTTAATTTTTTTTTTGGTTGGTCATGGGGCTTGAATTCAGGGCCTGGGCACTGTCCTGAGTTTTTTTGCTCAAGGCTAGCACTCTACCAGGTTGAGCCACTGTACCATTTCCAGGTTTTGGTGGTTAATTGGAGGTAAGAGTCTCATGGACTTTGCACCCAGGCTGGTTTTGAACCCCAATCCTCAGTTCTCAGCCTCTTGAGTAGCCAGGATTATAGATGTAAACCACCAGCACCTAGCTTCTTATTTTTTTTTTTTTTGATTGGTCCTGGAGCTTGAACTCGGGACCTAGGCACTATCTCTGAGCTCTTTTGCTCAGCTAATGCTGTACCATTTTGAGCCACAGTGGTACTTCCTTAATTTTTTCTATTATTATAAAGGTGATATACAGAGGGGTTATAGTTACATAAGTAAGGAATACATTTCTTGTTCAGGTGCTGGTGATTTATGCCTGTAGCCCTAGCTACTTAGGAGTCTGAGATCCGAAAAAGTATATCAGAGTCTTACCTCCAATTAACCAGTAGAAAACCAGAAGTAGAGCTGTGGCTCAAAGTGGTAGTATGCTAGCTTTGAGCAAAAGAGCTCAGGGACAGTGCCCAGGCCCTGAGGTCAAGCCCCAAAACTTATTTATTTATTTTTTTGCCAGTCTTGGGGCTTACCTCAGGGCCTGGGCACTATCCCTGAGCTTCTCAGTGTTCAAGGTTAGCACTCTACTACGTGAGCCACAGCACCACTTCTGGCTTTTTCTGTGTCATGTGGTACTGAGGAATCGAACCCAGGCCTTCATGCATGCTAGGTGAGCACTCTACCACTAAGCCACCTTCCCAGCACTGATTTTTTTTTTAAGTACATTTCTTTTTAAACAATGTCACCCCTTTCCTCACTCTCTCCCAATTTTTCCTTCTTGTCTCCACTTATATAAGTTGTATAGTTCATTTTCAACATAATGTCTACTGAATACCACTACTGCATTTGTTTACCCTTTGTTTCTCCCTTGTTTATTTTTTTTTTTTTTTTGGTCAGTCATGGGGCTTGAACTCTGGGCTTGGGCGCTATCCCTCAGCTCTCCAGCTCAAGGCAAGCGCTCTACCACTTAAGCCACAGTGCCACTTCTGGTTTCTAGTGGTTTATTGGAGATAAGAGTCTCACAGACTTTCCTGCCCAGGCTGGCTTTGAACCTCGATCCTCAGATCTCAGCTTCCTGAGTATCTAGGATTACAGGTGTGAGCCACCGGCGCCCGTTTTCCCTTGTTTATTGAGACAGAATTTCACTTGTTGCCAGGCTGGCTCCAAATTTTGTTCTTCCTGCCCTCATCTTTCTAAGTATATGCTGAGATTATAGGCATGTACAACCATGGCCAGCTCTTTATTTATATTTTACTTATTTTTATGTTGGTACAGGGACTTGAATTCAGGGCCTTGAGTACGCTTAGCTTACTTGCTCAAAACACGACTGGAGGTCATTTTGAAGATGGAGTTATTTTGAAGATGGAGTATCAAGGACTTTGGCTTTGTACCCTGTCATCCTAGCCTCCTGAGTAGTTAGTAATACAGCCACCAGTGCCCAGCTTTAAAAAACAGACGAATTATATTGACATAAATTATTTGTGCTTAAGACAATTTAGAAGAATGATAGAAGTTAAATTTTGTTAGGAAATTGTTGACTTGCAATTTCTCTGGTTTGCTTTATCAATCATCAGCATTAATATTTGAGTTAATTTTATAGGGGGAGTTTGGATATTTTTTTGGGGGGGGGGTCTGGTTGTAGGGCCTGAACTCTAGGCCTGGGCGCTGTCCCTCAGCTCTTCAGCTCAAGGCTAGTGTTCTACCACTTGAGCCACAGCGCTACTTCCAGCTTTTTTCTTTTTGCTTATATGGTGCTGAGGAATTGAACCCAGGGCCTCATGCATGCAAAGCAAGCGCTCTAGAACTGAGCCACCTTCCCAGCCCTGAATATTCTTAAAAAGAGTATTGTTGGCCTTAACTAATCTTTAGCGGATAAAAATATGAACCTGGAGTATGTTTAGTTTTCTCATCTTCATATTCTCTTGCAATATCAACACAGTGTGATGTGTATGATTTTTTTAGGAAGTGTTTTTAGAAAAGAGGCTTACAAAATTACAGAGATAAGCATAGAGATAAGAATAGAAAAGAACAACTTTGCTAGGGGACAAGTAGTTTTTAGTGTTCTATTATTATGGTACGTGTTTATTTTTGTGTTGGCCATGCATATTTTTTTTTGTCTCTCATAGGGCTTGAACTCTGGGCCTGAATGCTGTCCTTCAGCTCAAGGCTAGCGCTCTACCACGAGAGTGCTGGGCCATTTCTGGTTTTCTGAGTGGTTTATTGGAGATAAGAGTGTCACGGACTTTCCTGCCTGGGCTGTCTTTGAACCATGATCTTCAGATCTCAGCCTCCTGAGTAGCTAGGATTACAGGCATGAGCCACCCGTGTCCAGCTTTGCCATGCATATCTGTTTTCCACAATAATTTTAAACTTACCAAGAACAGGGACTATGTTATATTTTTATTTCTAGGATGGCTCAGTCTTACACAGCATTTATTGTGCAAAGCATACCCACAATAAATCCTTAATGAATTCAGGTGAATTTAGAAATTTGGTTTTTATTTGCCTTTTTAAAATTTTTCTGGTGATGAGGCTGGGAAGTTTGCTCAGTGGTAGAGTGCTTGCCTCGTATGCATTAGGCCCTGGGTTCAATTCCTCAGCACCACATAAGCAGAAAAAAATAAGCTGGAAGTAGGGCTATGGCTCAAGTGGTAGGGTGCTATCCTTGAACTGAAGAGCTGAGGGACAGTGCCCAGGCCCAGAGTCCAGCCCTCATGACCAACAAAAATAACAAAATAACAAAAAATTTGGTGGTACTGGAACTTGAACTGCTGAGCCATGCCCCCAGTGTTTTTTTCCAGTTGTTTTTTTTTAATGGGTTATTACTTTTTGCAGGTAGTAGGTTTGAACTTAGGGCTTTGTTGGCCAGCACTCTACTAATTGAACCATGTGTTCAGAATGGTTTTTTGTTGTTGTGCTGTTACTAGAGTTTGAACTCTGGATCTTGTGTTCTCACCTGGCTTTTTTGCTTACAGCTGAAGTTCTACCACTTGAGTCATGTCTTAAGTCTGTACCAATTGTTTTACTAAAAGGTGGTTATCTTTTTTAAAGAGAGGGGTACTTCTATGATTATGTAAAATAAGCATATAATAATTATTTTTGAAAATAAGGTTTTTCATATTTACTAGGGGAAAATGCTGTAGCTGGTAGAAGTCTCATTAGTTGGTTGATCTGCTTTGGCTATTTTAACTTTTCTTACAGAAACTTTTCTTTAGAACACTGAGGGACTTATGACCTATGGAGAGCGAGACAATTCATCGAGGCACAGACAGTGGGAGGGTTTTTTCCGCACCTCCACCTATTCCATTGGGACATGCAGCATTACAGTTATGGTGAGGATCTTGGCAGTCTGTTTGGCTTTTTCCTCTAGTAGCTTCTCTTTCTCATTTTTCACTTCAGTGTATTTTTGTGACAGGTCTTTCAACTGTTTAGCTCTTCTGTTTTTCTGCCTAATGCTCTTTCCATTTCCCTAGCATTTCCCATCAGAGCATGTGTGTCCTTTAACTCTTTCTGAAGAGTAAAAATCTCTCTTCCTTTTTTTTTTTTGGTTGGTTGTGGGGCTTGAACTTGGCTTGGGCGCTGTCCCTGCACTCTTCAGCTCAAGGGGAGCGCTCTGCCGCTTGAGCCACAGTGCCACTTCTGGTTTTCTAGTGGTTTATTGGAGATAAGAGTCTCATGGACTTTCCTGCCCGGGCTGGCTTTGAACCGTGATCTTCAGATCTCAGCCTCCTGAGTAGCTAGGATTACAGGTGTGAGCCACCGGCGCCCAGCTAACAATCTCTTTCTTGAGCATGATGTTTTCCTGTTCACTTTTCTTGGCTGCTTCTTCTCTGATACAGCACTTCTGTGTCTGCTCCGCAAACTGCCCTTTCTGGGCCTTGATTTCTGCGTGCAGCATCAGGATCTCCTCCTGGCCTTGCTTGTAGTCAGCAAGAATGGCATCACTGGCATCTTGTGCCACCTTCAGCCTCTGACCTTTGGCCCCCAGCTTTGCCTCATGTTCACCCAGGCTGATGTACTTGGATTCTAGATTCATTTTGAGGATTTTGTTTTCATGTTTGACTCTTACAAGTTTCTTTTCTTCACGTCCAATCATTCTTAGTTTTCTCCAGTGTGTTGTTCGATGCACTTTTAACCTCTTTGTGGGTTCTGACTGGCACATGCTGGAGTTTCAGACTCTTTTTCAAGCCAGTGTCACCACATTTTTTGTTGAACACAGTTTCTAGGTTACTAACGTGCTTACTTAACCTATCATTTTCCATCTTTCTCCTCTTTGGACATTCCTTTTTCCAGTGTCCATTTTGCTTGCAATAAGCACACTGATGTAGTCCTAGAGGTTCCCTTCTGCCATTTGCAAACGAATTATACTGTCTTCGCCAAGAGTTTCTTGATCCCTGTCCTGGTGCTGCTACCAAAACTGGAACCTTCTTCTTTGACTGTTTTTCTTCCAGGGTATCTCTGTTATTAAACACCTGCTGGGCAACTGTTACCAACTTAGATAACACCTTTCCCTCAAAACCTTCTAACTTTTGAAGCTTTCTTCTGGGCCGACTGGGTAACGAAGGCCACATTTAGGGCTCGATTCTCTGGGGCATCAGATCTATAGGCATGTAGGTCCAATAGGCCTCCAAGAGATGTTCTAGAAAAGCAGCAGGGGACTCACTGGGGAGCTGTACAATCTCACCTTAGATAAATTAGTTGGTTTCCTAGCCACTGTCCGTATCCCTGCTAACAGAGTCTGATGATAATTGGTAAGTGCCTCCTTACCTCCATCTCTGCTGTAGTCCCAGCTTGGGCGTGTCTGGGGACTCGCTCCAAACGGACTGGGTCATCAGTGGGGGAACCATCTGGTCCAAGGACCACCTTCAAGGCACTGTGCCGAATTCGCTCCTTTTCCTCCCAGGTGAAAAGCACCTGTAAAAGTTTCTGACAGTAATCCCAGGTGGGCTGGTGTGTAAAAAATACCATCTCTAGTAAAGAGATGAGCCCCTCGTGTTTTTCAGAAAAGGACGGATTTTGCTGTTTCCAGTTATGCAGGTCACTAGTTGTAAAGGGAACATACACTAGAAAGGGGACTTGCCCATTGTCTCCCCCATGAGCCCCTCTCAAGGGTAATAAGGGGACTGTACCACCTTGTACCACCTTAGGCTGGTACAAGGAACCACTTCTAGTATGGGGGGGACTTAACATCGGAGGTGCTGCTGGCACAGAATAGGAGAGAGCGTACACTGGTGGGTCTTCTTCTAAGGGATCCTGTAACACTGGGGAGAAGATTTTTCAGTTACAGTTTCACTTATGAGAACTTTAGGACATTGTTCTCCTATCCTAGAAAAAAGGAGTAAGCAGAGGTGTATACAAGACACAGATAGAATTATCAGCAAACACACACAAATAGCCACAGACTCTTTTTTTTTTTTTTTTGGTCGGTCGTGGGGCTTGAACTCTGGGCCTGGGCGCTGTCCCTCAGCTCTTCAGCTCAAGGCGAGCGCTCTACCACTTGAGCTACAGCGCCACTTCCGGTTTTCTGGTGGTTTATTGGAGATAGGAGTCTCACGGTCTCTCCTGCCCGGGCTGGCTTTGAACCATGATCCTCAGATCTCAGCCTCCTGAGTAGCTAGGATTACAGGCGTGAACCACCAGTGCCCGGCTTAGCCACAGACTCTTAACCACATGTCCCACATCTCCCAGGTGACTTCTGGAGGAGGTCTCAGATGCGGTCTTGAAGAAGCCTCCAGTGACCTCCAGAGGAGGTCTCAGATGGCTCCTCAAGAAAGCCCTAGATGCCGGGCGCTGGTGGCTCACGCCTGTAATCCTAGCTACTCAGGAGGCTGAGATCTGAGAATCTTGGTTCAAAGCCAGCCCGGGCAGGAGAGACCGTGAGACTCCTTCCTATCTCCAAAAAAACCAAAAAAACTTAAGCTGTAGCTTAAGTGGTAGAGCGCTTGCCTTGAGCTGAAGAGCTGAGGGACAGCACCCAGGCCCAGAGTTCAAGCCCCACGACCGACCAAAAGAAAAAAGAAAGACCTAGATGACCTTTTAAGGAGGTCCTAAAAACAGGCTGACAAGCTTGCCCAGACTCACCCCTAGAAGGGTTCCATAATGACTCTTGTCGATGTTGGTCCTCGGGAAACACCTGATGGCTGAGATATTCACCTACAAGGGGGTTTTCCCGGGGGCCAAGGCCTGATGCCATCCAGGTGGATGATCTCACTGGGGCCTCCAAAACTTATGACCTACAGAGAGCAAGACATCCATTGAGGCACAGACAGTGAAAAGTAGACGTTTATTTACACTATTTACGCCAGAAAGGGGTCTTAAGACTATCTTGTCCTGGGCTAGATACCCAGAACCAAGAGCAGCCTCAACCGCCAAGCCTCCAAACCTCCCCTAGTCAGTCCTGACCCCCCAACCTTTATTGGTCAGTCTGCAAAGCTCCAAAGAGGAAGGCTTTTCCTTTTCTCGGCCTCTCCACTCTCCACAGACCCTGCCATGCTCTGCTCCGGGAGGTGTCTCTCCACAGGCCTCTCTAGAGGAAGGCCCCAAATGACCTCTGGAAGAGGTCCCAAATGGCCCCTCGAAGAGGACCCAAATGACCTCCAGAGGAAGTCCTAAATGCCCCTCTTGGAGACCCCAAATGAACTCTGAAGGAGACCCGAAATGGCTTCTTGAGGAAGCTCCAAATGGTGTCCTCGAGAAGCCCCAGATGACCTCCCGAGGCTTGCTGTGTCCTCCACAGGCCTGCCCTACCCGGGCAAGCTTTCCCCTCCTGCCATCTCTCCCTCCACTCCTACTCCTCTCCTTCCTCTGTTTTCCTTAGGACCCCCAGTCTCCTCCGGACACCCTCTCCTCGGGAGTCCATGTGTCCTCTGGACTCCTCTCTCCTCCTTCCGGACTGTCCTCCAGTTTTCCTCCTACTCCCTCCTGGCCTCTAGCACACAGCCTGTATATTACCCAGATAGGCTGCATCCTCCCCCACTTATGGTTCCAAACCACCATTCATGCTCCTCCCCCAAGCTGTCCCCTCTCCAATCCCAATCTGCACCTCACCATGCTCGATGCCCCACCCCCTCCAATAGCACACCCCACCCCCTTTTGGTGGCATTCCCCACCTCTTCCCAGGGCATGGCATGCTCCTCCTGCAGTACTCTGTGGGGCGCTGATGTGATGGCAGCCTCTCAAAGCCCTGCTCTTCTCCCATGCCCGTCTGTGGAGCTGTGAGGCTCACCTTGATGCCCTGCCCCCTCTAGCAGGTTGGACCATGGGGCCACGCTATTGGGCCCCGCTGATTATCCGGGCCCTACTGGTTATTGCAAAGGAAATGGCTGACAGAAGCTTTATCTTCTTATTTTCTATGGAAATGCTTTTAATAGAGAAAAGAAGCCAGGTTTGATGGGGCATACCTGTAAATCCCTGCATGCTGGAGGCTGAGGAAGGAGTCAGCATGTGCTATATCTTGAGGGCCCTGAGTGTGAGCAATAGAGTCATTAAGTTAAAATGAGTGTGAGCAAGTGGCGCTATAGCGCAAGTGGTAGAGCGCTTGCCTTGAGCTGAAGAGCTGAGGGACAGTGTCCAGGCCCAGAGTTCAAGCCTCACAACTGACAAAAATAAACTAAATAAATAAAAATAAAAAAATAAAATGGGTGTGAGCAATAGACACTAAGTGAAAGTGATTATTATGGTGTTTACTCCTTTGTAGATGACATTATCAAATTGAATCGAAAGGAAGGAAAGAAGCAGAATTTTCCAAGACTAAATAGAAGACTCCAGCAAAGTGGTACTCGGCAATTCAAGATGAGATTACGGTGGGGAATCCAACAGAATTCTGGTAAGTTTTGAAAATAAACTTTAGTAAAATGCTCTTATTTATGGTTTTATAATCTAATAGGTTTAGTATATGCTATAAATGGGGAAAATACATTAGTATTCTTTGTGATTAATATTTTCTCAGATTTTTATTTAGTTCTTAAAACCTGGCAAAAATTGTTTTCTTAAATATGTGATTTTTGCTGATATCCATTTGTCAATAGCCTGAATTATCTTTAGGGTTTAGAATTTCATGGTATTTTTCTTTTTTGGGGGGCGGGGGTCCTGTCGTGGGGCCTGAACTCTGGGCCTGGGCGCTGTCCCTCAGCTCTTCAGCTCAAGGCCAGCGCTTCTGGCTTTTTTCTTTTTTCTCATGTGGTGCTGAGGAATCGAACCCAGGGCCTCAGGCATGCAAGGCAAGCTCTCTACCACTGAGCCACCTTCCCAGCCCTTTATGGTATTTTTCATATCATGATATCTATCTCTTTAACTGTCTATGCATAACTAATTCCAACTTAATATGTTAAGTGAAAGATCATACTACCTCATAAGACAATTTATTTTGTTGTTGGATACAGTGCTATTTATTAGAAGCAAATGTCCTTTTTTTTTTTTTTTTGGTTGGTTGTGGGGCTTGAACTCTGGGCTTGGGCTCTGTCCCTGCGTGCTATTCAGCTCAAGGAGAGTGGCTCCACAGCGCCACTTCCGGTTTTCTAGTGGTTTATTGGAAATAAGAGTCTCATGGCCTTTCCTGCCCATGCTGGCTTTGAATCCTGATCCTCAGATTGCAGTCTCTTGTATAGCTAGGGTTTACAGGCATGAGCCACCACCAGTGCCTGGCATCTCCTTTTTTTTTTTTTTTTTAAGTCGGAGTCCAGTTCTTGCTTTCACTCTTTGGCTAGCACTTTACCAACCCCACAGACTTCCTTTTCTAAAAGAGAACTCTTTGTACATGGATACTGCTTTTCTGCATAGAGGATTACCTTCAGACTCTTCATGTTATTATCTAAAACCTTTTAAGATTTTTTTTTAACTTTTAAAACATTTTAAATTTTGTGCTGGCTCTAAGCTTGAACTCAGGGCCTCATGCTCCTGTTTGCTTTTTTGCTCCAAGCTAGAACTCTACCACTTGGATCATATTCCACTTTCAGCTTTTTGCTGGATAATTTGAGATAAGAGTCTCCTAGAGTTTTCTAGTCAGGCTGGCTTTGAATCGTAAGCCTCAAATCTCAGCCTTTTGGGTAGCTATGATTACAGGCATGAGATATCAGTGCTTGGTTTAGGATTTGTTAAATATTCCAAAGGTCATATTTCAAAGTGAATGTTTTAGATAATACATATTAATTGGGCGAATCTGGAGGTTTTTATTTATTTATAATGTGGTTCTAAAATGGATTATAGGTAGTAACTGAATACTATTATATATGATTAAGTGGTTTGTTTTTTTTTTTTAGCAATTGTCTCGGCATTTTAGATTTTTTTTTGTTTTTTTTTGTAGTTCTGGAGCTTGAACTTGGGCTCTTGCTCTTCAAGTAATACCCGTAGTTCAAAAATAAACCTTTTTTCAAATTAAGGAAAAAAAAACAACTAAATCATGATTACATATAGAGAAAACTCTTTGGCAAACTTCTCAGTTCTTTTTTTTTGTTGTTGGTTGTGGGGCTTGAACTCTGGGCCTGGGCCCTATCCTTGAGCTCTTCAGCTCAAGGCAAGTGCTCTACCACATGAACTATAGCACCACTTCCAGTTTTCTGGTGCTTAATTGGAGATCAGAATCTCATGGACTTTCCTGTCCTGGCTGGCTTTGAACCATGATTCTCAGATCTCAGCCTCCTGAGTAGCTAGGATTACAGGTGGGAGCCACTGGTGCACAGCTCTGTTCATTTTGATGTTGAAAAACATATCTTCAGTTGAAAATAATTTTATATTTTAACAGCTAATGCCAGCATGTCCTTAAATATATCCATAAATGAAACTAGACTATAAAAATTGTATTCTTTAATAACTTTTGGATAACTGAACCTAGCTAATAAATTTCTTGTCAGCTATTTAGCCGTATCAAATGAGTGTGTAATACTGTTGATTTAGATTTAAATGTTTCTAATAAATGTTCAACATACTATTTTATAAACCATTTCATATATATTTTGTTTTGAAATAACTTTCTAGTCCATAGAAGCTAGAAATACTGTTCACTAATTTTGCCAGTCTTAGGGCTTGAACTCAGGGACAGGACACTCTCCCTGAGCCTCTTTGTGCTCAAGGCATGTTCTTCCACATGAGCCACAGTGCCACGTCTGTCTTTTGAGTGTTTAATTGGAAGTAAGAGTCTCACGGGGACTTTCTGCCTGGGCTGGCTTCAAGTTGCAATCCTCAGATCTCAGCCTACTGAGTAGCTAGGATTACAGGCATGAGCCATGCACATCCAGCTTGGATTTCTTCTTCTTCTTTATTTTTAAGTAGAAATTAATTACTAATAGCAAAAAATAAGATAGAAAAAAATAGAATTTGACAACTGCAACAACAGAAAGTTAGATAGTATTATAGAATATCAAATAAGAACTTTGTGTTAAGACCAGGGTTGGTTTAATGGATAAGGTGAAAAAATAATGTCCACAAAAGGTCAGATAAACTTTCCTTTTATGGAATTTATGATCTGAGCCTTGAGGTAGCTTAGGATCCCTGAAGATTGAGTTTGCACTTAGTTATGTTGTCTGCTCATGTGACAGTTTAAAATAGAACAGCTGCCACTGCTACTGAATATGCAGATAGATTGAGAGTTGTCTTAAGCTCATATTGACTAGGAATAGTTTATATTTCTACATTGTAATGTTAGTGAGAATGTTTCAGTTGAGAGACCAAGTGTGACAGAGGAAAAAAAGCCTTTGGCCCATAGTCAGTATGACTTTTGATTGTTGTATAAATAAGACTTTGAATTCCATGTTTGAAATACGATTTAGATACTCAGTAAGCTTTTGTAGAAACAACCAAAAGTCCTTCAGTGGTACAGTACTGAATAACAGTGGTTTCAAGAAAATTAACTGGACTCTTCTAGAGACTCTCTCAGACTCAGTAGGTCCTCCGTGCCAGACCTATTTTCACCCTCATTCTGTTATTGTCATTTATTTTCCTTGCATCTACATGTGTTAATTAAAATAGACTGAGTGCAGCAGTACCTTAAGTCAGTTCAAGCTTCTGTTAAAAAAAAAAGTACTGCAGATTAAGCGGTTTGTAAACTTACGAAGTTTTATTTTTCAGTTCTAGAGGCTTTAAGTCTAGATGAGGGTGTCAGAAAAGTCCAGAGCTCTCTTTTAAAAGGGTGCCAATCCTAATTGTGACGACTCAAGCCTCATGACTTTAATTACCTCTTACAGGCTCCTGAAATGATAGAAACAAATGATTTATGTGTGAAGAAATTCATAGAAGGAATTAGAGATTCAAAAGAAAGATAAGGTTTTTGTATTTTCATTTCAGTTAGTCTCGTAGGCAAGAGAAACAGTAGAAAGATGTGTACTGGAACAATGTACTCTTACAAATTATCAGCATTAAAGGATGGTCTGCTCTGTACTCTCTCACTTTAATTAGTTTTATTCCTGTTAATGAGACTTTCTCTTCAATCTCATTTGATTTTGACACTATCCTATAATAGTGGATTTCTCTTCGTTATTCATTTTTATGCTGGCACTGGAGATTAAACTCAGGACCTTGAGCTCTTGCTTAGCTTTTTCATTTAAGTCTGGTGTATTTACACCTGGGATGTACTTACACCTGGTGCATTTTGCTGGTTAATTCAATGTAAGAGTCTCAGATTTATCTCTTTGTGCTGGTTCTGAACCACTATTCTCAAATTTTAGGCTCCTGAATCTCTAGGATTAAAGATATGAACCACTGGTGCCTGGCCTTTATTCATTCTTTTGGAATATTTTCAAATTTCTTTATTTATCTGCTAGTTCTTTATCATGGTATGTTTGAGTGTTACTATAGCGACTGATATGGCCTTAACTTTTTTTTATCCTTTTTCTGTTTT
>NW_012267261.1:8389338-8418013 GCF_000151885.1 Dipodomys ordii
ACACACACACATGTATATATACCGTTCTTAAAAACATTCTCCTCAAAATCAATATTAAGATGAGAGCCAGATACCGGTGACTCATGCCTGTTATTCTAGATAACTCAGGAGGCAGAGATCTGAGGACTAAGGTTCAAAGGCAGTCCAGGCAGGAAAGTCTCTCTCTCTCTCTCTTTTTTTTTTTTGTCAGTCATGGGGCTGAACTCTGGGCCTGGGCATTGTCCTTCAGCTTTTTAGCTCAAGGTGAGCGCTCTACCACTGAGCCACAGTGCCACACTTCTGGTTTTCTGGTGGCTTACTGGAGATAAGAGTCTCACGGACTTTTCTGCCTGGGCTGGCTTTGAACTGTGATCCTCAGATCTCAGCCTCCTGAGTAGCTAGGATTACAGGCATGAGCCACCAACTCCTGGCTCAGGCACGAAAGTCTCTTATTTCTAATTAACTACCAAAAAGCTGGAAGTAGAGTTGTGGCTCAAGTGGTAGTGCTATCCTCAAACAAAAAGCTGAGGGACAGTGCCCAGTCCCTGAGTTCAAGCCCCAGGACTGGCACCAAAAAAATTTTTTTTGAGTGTCCTTTAGCTTCGTGAACCAGGAGGGTTCATGAAGTTGCTAGCAGTGTTTGTTGAAGCAGCTCCAACTTTCCCAGTATGGTTTTATTGCTAAGTCTTTATTCTGTCCCATTGATCTTTGGGTCTGTTTTTGTTACTATGGCTTTGTAGTATAAAATGTGGTTTTATACCTCTAGTATTACTCTTTTACCCAGGCTTGTTTTCATACAAGGTGTTTTAAATAAAAACTTTTTAAAAAAGATAACATAGTGAGTTGTCAATAATATAGAATTGGCACTTTTCTTTATGTTCCTGGGAGCTCGTTCCAGTAGGAATTTTGAAACATAAATAAAATTCCCAGGCTGGGTGCCGGTGGCTCATGCTTGTAATCCTAGCTACTCTGGAGACTGAGATCTGAGGATCACAGTTCAAAGCCAGGAAAGTCTGTAAGATTCTTATCTCCAATAAACCACTAGAAAACTGGAAGTGGCGCTGTGGCTCAAGCGGTAGAGCGCTCGCCTTGAGTTGAAGAGCCCAGGGACAGTGGCCAAGTCCAGAGTTCAAGCCCCACGACTGACCAAAAATAAATAAATAAATAAATAATAAAAGAAAATTCCCTAAGAGTTTGCTTAACTCGTAGCATAAAGACCCTCAATGAAAGCTATGATCAATAAGAAGTGATTGAAGTGGGGAGAAATAGATTAGGCTCTGGGGGTAGGGAGATCCAGGTGAGAGCTGAACTGAGCTAACAAAGAGAGTGAGTGAGGATGAATATAGTCAAAGTAGTTTTATTTGCATGTATGTAAACAGAGCAATGAAACCTATTGAAATTGTTTTAGGAAGGGGGGAGGAGTAAGGGAGAATGATAAATGGGTACTAAGATTAATTAATACATTATATACATGTGTAGAAATACCATGATAACCCCCTACACACACAACTAATGTATACTAGTAAAAATAATGTTTTTTTTAAGAATTCACGGGGCACCTGTGATTAATATCTGTAATCATATCTACTCAAGAGGTTAACATACAGAAGCTGGCGATTTCATACTAGCTCAGGCAGTAAAGTCCACCAGACTCCATTTTCAGAATAACCAGCAAAAAGCAGGACTGTGATGTTCAGGTTGTAGACCACCAGTTGAGCAAGCCAGACAACAAGCAAGCATGAGACTCTAAGTTCAAGTATCAGTACAGGAAAAAAAAATTAATTAAAAAACCCATATATGTATATGTATATATATATATGACTCAGGACTGGGGATGTGGCTCAGTAGTAGAGTGCTTGCTAATAAGTGTTAAGACCTGAGTTCAAACTCTGGTACTTCTGGAAAAAAAATTTCAGGAGAGTAGGAGACTATATAACATTAGGGCTGAGATTGATAGGATACATTGTATACCTCTGTGGAAATGTCACAGTGAAATGCCACCTGTATAATGTATGCTCATAAAACTTTCAGAAAAGCGGGCACTGGCGGCTTATGCCTGTACTCTTAGCTACTCAGAAGGCTGAGATCTGAGGATTGCAGTTCAAAGCCAGCCTGGGAGGAAAGTCCGTGAGACTCTTATCTCCAATAAAGCACCAGAAAACCAGAAGTGGCTCTACAAGTGGTAGAGAACTCCTTGAGCTGAAGAGCTGAGGGAGAGGGCCCAGGCCTAGAGTTCAAGCCCCATGACCCACAAAAAAAAACTTTCAAAAAATAATTTGCTTTACTCTTTAACACAACGTTTCACTTTCTAGAAAGTTATATTTTGAGGAAATAATCATAGCTGTGCATAAAAATTTACAAATAACTGAAATGATTAAGTAGTTGATTAGATCAAATATGACCCATGAAATAAGGCAATAAAATGATATAGTGTAGTGTTGATATAGTAGTGTTATTGGGAAGTGTTAATATAGGCTATAAAATAGTATATAGAGTATGAAATACAGTTGTGATTGATTCAATTCACCTACATACTAGTACTAAATACTGAATAGTCCCATATGAGTGTCTTTATTTTTTTTCACTTTATTTATTAGTTTATATAGATTGTACAAATGGAGATTTCACTGTTACATCTCCAAACCTATTCACACTATGTTCCAATTTTACCCCCTTCATGGTAGTCTTTATGAATTATTTAAGTAAAGCAGAAACCAAAATATAGAATACCTACACTCAGCTTTTTAAAAATTATTAGAGCAAAAGAATTTAAATCTGTAAGGTACATAGTGGAAACTGAAAGTAATGTTACATGCCACAGAGATTAAAATATGTTCATTGACACTACAGACTTTATCAAAAGCATTTTGAATAGAAAAGGACTGAAAGTAGATGGCAAAGTAGTAAATGGGAGATGAGATCATGACTGTACTATCGATGAACACTATTCAGTAATAGTGAAATGTTAACCTCATATTAAATTCAAAATATTACCATCTCATTATATAATAACAAAAATAAATGAAATATTTTACATTATTTATAATATCTCAGTTTATACTAGGTACTACTCAGTAGCTACATATAAATATTGGCTACTGTCTAGATTGTCCTGTTGAGAGAATAATGACAGGTGCTGCTGGGGTATAGCACTTGGCTGACATGCCTTAGGCTCTGTTTTTCATCCCCAGCACTGCATAATAAAAAGAGAAAAGAGCCACAGAAAGAGGACAGCTTTTTTTTTTTTTTTTTTGTCAGTCGTGTGGCCTGAACTCTGGGCTGGGCGCTGTCCCTCAGCTCTTCAGTTCAAGGCTAGCACCCTACCACTTGAGCCACAGCACTACTTCCGGCCTTTTCTGCTTATGTGGTGCTGAGGAATCGAACCCAGGGCCTCATGCATGCAAGGCAAGCACTCTATCACTGAGCCACCTTCCCAGCCCCAGGGGACAGCTTTTAAAAGGGACATTCTAGTCCTTGAGCAGTCTAGTACAAGCATAGAATCCTTGCCAGTGCAACTTATTGATTATTTAAAAATTAAATGTTGCTGGGTGCCAGTGGCTCACGCCTGTAATCTTAGCTATTCAGGAGGCTGAGATCTGAGAAGTGGGGTTCAAAGCCAGCCTGGGCAGGAAAGTCCCAAGAGACTTTTATCTCCAATTAACCACCAGAAAACCAGAAGTGATGCTGTGGCTCAAGTGGTACAGCACTCACCCTTGAGCTGAAGACAGCTCAAGGGACAGTGCCCAGGCCCGGAGTTCAAGCCCCATGACTGACCAAAACAACAACAAAAAGCTGGGTGCCAGTGGCTAACTTCTATAATTCTAGCTATTCAAGAGGCTAAGGAGATCTGAGGATCAAGATTCAAAGCCATGGGCTGGGAAGGTGGCTCAGTGCTAGAGTGCTTGCCTTGCATGCATGAGGCCCTGGGTTCGATTCCTCAGCACCACATAAACAGAAAAAGCCAGAAGTGGTGCTGTGGCTCAAGTGTTAGAGCACTCGCCTTGAGCTGAAGAGCTAAGGGACAGTGCCCAGGCCCAGAGTTAAGGTCCATGACTGGCAAAAAAAAAAAAAAGATTCAAAGCCAGCCTGGGGAGGAAAGTCTGAGAGACTCTTTCTTTCTTCCTTTCTTCCTTCCTTCCTTTCTTTCTTTCTTTCTTCCTTCCTTCCTTTTCTTTATTTTTCTTTCTCTCTTTCTTTCTTTCTGTCAGTCGTAGGGCCTGAACTCTGGGCCTGGGCACTGTCCCTCAGCTCTTCAGCTCAAAGCTAGCACTCTACCACTTGAGCCACAGCGCCACTTCCAGCTTTTTTTTTTTTTGGTCGGTCGTAGGGCCTGAACTCTGGGCCTGGGCACTGTCCCTCAGCTCTTCAGCTCAAAGCTAGCACTCTACCACTTGAGCCACAGCGCCACTTCCGGCTTTTTTTTTTTTTGGTCGGTTGTGGGGCCTGAACTCTGGGCCTGGGTACTGTCCCTCAGCTCTTCAGCTCAAGGCTAGTGCTCTACCACTTGAGTCACAGCGCCACTTCCGGTTTTTTTCTTTGAGCCATCTTCCCAGCCCCTTTTCTTTTTTTTTTTTGGGTCCGGTTGTGGGACCTGAACTCTGGACCTGGGTACTGTCCCTCAGCTCTTCAGCTCAAGGCTAGTGCTCTACCACTTGAGTCACAGCGCCACTTCCGGTTTTTTTCTTTTTGCTTATGTGGTGCTGAGGAATCGAACCTAGGGCCTCATGGATGTGCTCTATCACTGAGCCACCTTCCCAGCCCCCCTCAGAGACTCTTATTATCTTCAGTTAACCACCAAAAAGTAAAAAATGGAGCTGTGACTCAAGTGGTAGAACAGTAATCTTAAGCACAAAAGCTCAGGGACGGTGCCCAGATCCTGAGTTCAAGCCCCAGAGCTAACACAAAAATAAATAAATAAATGAGAAAAGTGTTATGTAACTTGAATATACACATAACATGTAAATAAGAATATCCATCCTGCTTCAGAAAATAGAGTATTCTGTATTCTGTGATTCTACCAGTTACATTTTTATGTTAATACTGTTTCTTCTTTTCTTTCTATAGGCTTTGGTAAAAGTAATCTTAACCGTAGAGGAAGAATAATACCTGCAAAGAGACGTCCTTATGGAGTTGTCACTGGCCTTGCGGCTAGGAAAACACCTGGAATTCGAAAAGGAATTAGTCCTATGAATCGTCCTCCTCTCAGTGACAAGGTAGGATGTGCAGCCCCCAGAGTACCCCCAGGTGTTTTATGTTTGACTGTCATCTTTCTTTTCAGCCATTTAAGAGATTTTTTTCAGGTCATTTTAATTTCTTCATCTCTTTGATCTCCACATTCAAGAATTTGTTAGTCTGTATCATTCTACATTAGAAATGTTTACTGTATTAGGATTTAAAGGGAAAAAAAGGAAATTGATTAACATAGTTTCTTACTTTCTGAAAGAATATAGAGCGATATTTTCCAGTGTTAAAAAGGAAGACAAACCTTCTGAGACAAAATGAAGCACAAAGGAAACCAGTTGCAGTTCTCAAGAGGCCTAACCAGTTAAACAGAAAGTAAGTACTCAAATTCGTGGCAGTAATGGACATAAACAAATAACATTTTTCTACTTAGGGTTTAGAAGAATTGATTTACAATGATTCTTCTTATCTGATCATTTTCAAAACAAATATTTGGTTGGAGTTCAGGATTTGCCTCATGCATGAAGCCCTGAGTAAATTCCCAGCACCACAAAAGGGATGAAGACGTATACTGAGATGTTTGTTTAAAACAACATGGAAGCATTCAGCAGCAGCTTCTTTATTTCTTAGACACAGTATTACTGATGAGTACAACTTATGTAAACTTTTTTAAGTATCATTTCTCTATGTTTACAGAACAAAATTATAAAACTTATCTATTAGATAAAAATCATACTATGCCAATCAGAATTGAGAATTCTGAAAACTAAATTGATTATTTAATCTCAGTGTTTCTTACTGTTTCTACAAATAGCAATGTAGGTTATTTGTGGAAAAGCAAAACCAGAAAGAAAGATTCTGCATAAGTGTTTATCAGGTTCAAATTATTTTTACACTAAATTGAAAAGCATAACATAAACCAAGAAATGATAGTGTGTTGTTATAATTTTGGTATTCTGTCCTTCATAAGGATAAAGTAGTCAAAAAGGAAGTTGACAAGCTGTGGAATTACTATTTTTTTTTTTTTGTGGGTCATGGGGCTTGAACTCTGGGTCTGAGTGCTGTCCCTCAGCACTTCAGCTCCAGGCTAGTGCTCTGCCACTTGAGTTACAGTGCCACTTCTGGTTTTCTGGTGATTTATTGGAGATAAGAGTTTCCTGGCCTCTCCTGCCCAGGCTGGCTTTGAACCGTGATCCAAAGATCTCAGTCTCCTAAGTAGCTAGGACTACAGGTGTGAACCACCAGTGCCCAGCTTGTTATTTCAATTTTAAGTATCATTCTTTTTTTTTTTTTTTTTTTGCTGACTCGGGGGCTTGACCTCCGGGCCTGGGTTCTGCCCTTGAGCTTCTCTGTGCTCAAGGCTAGAGCTCTACCACTTGAGCAACAGTACCACTTCTGGCCTTTCTGTTTATGCGGTACTAGAATTGAACACAGGGCTTCATTCATGCTAGGCAAGCACTCTACCAGTAAGCCCCATTCCCAGCACATGGAATTAATCTTTAAGAAATGAATAGGGGATGGAATGTGGCTTAGTGGTAGAGTGCTAGCCTAGCATGCATGAAGCCCTGAGTTCAGTTCCTCAGTACCACATAAGCAGAAAAGTTCTGTGGCTCAAGTGATAGTGTGCTAGCCTTTAGCAAAAGAAGCTGAGGGACAGTGCCCAGGCCCTGACTTGCCAAAAAAAAAAAAAAGAAAGAAAATAATACCTTTTTTGTGTGTTTGCTGGGCTTGAACTCAGGGCTGGGTGCTGTCCTTTAAGCTATTTTGTTCAAGGTTGGCATTCTGCCACTTGAACTACAACTCTACATCTTAGAAGATAATTCATAAAACCGTGAACTTTAGTCTTTTTATGAACAAAATTTCACTTAACCATCATCTTTGGAAATCATTTGGTATAGTATCTTCTGTGAAACAGGCCTACCCTAAATAAAAATCTTCTTTTTATGAGACATATTTTTGGTTTTGTTTTTACCAATAATTGGCCTTGAACTCAGTGCCTTTTGCTTAGCCTTGTCCATGGCTGGCACTCTACTACTTGAGCCACTTAAGTCTGGCTTTTTGCTAATTAATTGGAGATGGAATTTCATGGGCTTTCCATCTGGGCCGTCTTTGAACTTCAGTCCTCCAGATTTTAGCCACCTGAGAGCTAGGATATAAGCCGCTGGTGCCCGGTGAGAGTTACAAGTTATTTGAGCTATTTGAGGAAATTTTGCATTTGAACCTCTATAAGGTTGGTGGTAAGATAGGTAACCTTTTATGCATTTGTTCGTTGAATAGATGAAAGTGATTTATTTTTATTTTTGTTTTTGGTCCGGTCATGGGGCCTGAACTCTGGGCCTGGGCGCTGTCCCTCAGCTCTTCAGCTCAAGGCTAGCACTCTACCACTTGAGCCACAGCACCACTTCTGGCTTTTTTTTTCTTTTTGCTTCTGTGGTGCTGAGGAATCGAACCCAGGGCCTCAGGCATGCGAGGCAAGCGCTCTACCACTGAGCCACCTTCCCAGCCCCTTTATTTTTATTTTTGGTGCTGGTCCTGGGCCTTGAACTCAAGGCCTTGGCACTATCCTTGAGCTTTTTTGCTCAAGGCTAGTGTTGTACTGCTTGAGCCACAGCTCCATAACTCTTTGCTGATTAATTAGAGATAAGAGTTTCATGGACTTTGCTGGTCCAGCTGGCTTTGAATTTTGATCCTCAGATCTCATGCTCCTTAGTAGGTAAGATATGGGCTCAAGCCATTGGCACCATGCAGAAAATTTGTTTTTTTCATACTCTATCAACTTCTTGTAAAGAATAGAAAGTGGTGAAGGTCAAGTATAATTTATTGAGTATGCATTATTCTGTGTATGAAATACTAAAGTGAAAGAGCGTAAGTTCTCTGTTAAACATGTGTGTGTTTCGGTGTATTATGCATGTGTGTGTATACACATATACATATTTGTATGGCATATATATATTCCGTGTGTGTGACACAGATGCATATGTGTGTGAATATATATAAATGTGTGTGTATATATATATACACACACACACACACACAAACACACACACAGAGCACGAGTGCAAGAGAGACAGACAGACAGATGCCAGTGCAGAATTTTCTTTTCCTTGTGGTGCTGGGGATTAAATAAATCCAAGGCCTTTGTGGCTTGCTAGCCAAGTGCTCAACCACTGAGCTAAATCCCCAGTCCTGTGGCTTATGTTAATATATAAAGGTTTGTGAGTGTGGAAAAGAGAAGAAAGCTGAAAGAGTAGAGGTTGTTTTTCAAGTTTTTTTTGTTATTGTTTTTACTTTGACTATGAATGATCCTAGGTGTGATGTTTTTCTCTATACTAATCCTGTAAATCTGTAAATTCATGTTTTCACCTAATTTGGGAATAGGAAATAGCATTTTAAATATGATTTTGTAAATGTCTTCTGAAGATACCATATGTAGGAAGAAAGGCCTTATTAGAGGCCTTATTATTATTTAAGCAATAAATCAGTTAAACGTTAACCAGGTGTTTATGTGATGTATTACAGAGGGAGATGTTGGAAATCAAATTCAGTAGCTTCATATAAATAAGGAAACAATGTGGAGTTCATACTTTCTAGTGTATGCTCATCAAGTTTTCATTGCATGAATTGAAATACTTTTGTCTTTTTTCAAAATGTTTAAAAACAAAGAAATTGAGATTACTCATGACATATGTTTGTGTTGCAGAACTAACCTTCCAGCTAATTTTTCCAGGAGTGGAAATAAATTAAGCCATCAGAAAGATACTCGCCAGGCAACTTTTCTTTTCCGAAGAGGCCTGAAGGTATTCAAAAGCCTTGGTGGGATTTTCTTTTTACTTGAAGTTGATCCTGAGACAGACATCTTTAGTGATACTCAGTTATAGGTGTAGCCCATGGTTGACATTAGGTTGGGGATATAGAAAACATGACATTAGTTCTTCCTGTATATTTTCCCCCCTATTTCTCTTGTCCTCAATAGCAACTTATAAGAACTTAACAACTTATGTTTACCATTTTTTTTATAAAGAAAGTTAAACAGTGGTGTTACCATAGCAGCACAGAGCCTCTCTTGCATGCATGCACTTACCACAGTTGGGTTTTAGTTATAGCATGATGGCTGTTTGGATTCAAATCCTCTGCTTTCTATAGGATCTACTGCTTTTTCCCTCCTTTAGGTTCAGGCCCAGGTGAACACAGAACAGCTGCTAGAAGATGTAGTAGCAAAGAGAACGCGTCAGTAAGTTTCAATTTGTTTTTCAAGATGTCATTTTAAAACTCAGACTATAGCTACCCCCAAATTACCATGTGCCTTAGCGTGAGTGAAATTGATGATGCCCAAAATGGTATTAAGCCTGAAATCTAATTTTGTTCCTTTTTTCTCCAAATACTTTTTTTTTTAAGGGCTAGGAACTAAACCCAGGATATTATACATGCTAGGCAAGCACTCTACCATTGAGCTTAATCCCCAGCATCACAAAAACCTTTTGAGTTTTCTTATGTAAGCATTGTAACTGTTTTAGCACAAAGTAAGTTACTATATTCTTGATAACCTATTTTCTTTTATCTTAATGAATTTTTTCTGTTTTTGTATAAACGTATTTGGAATGAATAGAAGAAAATTTAGTAAAGCTTTTAGAAGGCTTGTAAAATTTTAAACAATGGAATATTTTCACGTATGACAGTGTAAAACCTTCTCAAACGTATTTTTGTCTGTTATAATTATATTTCCTGAGGTGAGATGTGTAACATTTCCATCAATTTCCATCAGGCTTTGAGATGAAACTATTAAAAATTACCACTGCTTTTGCAAAGTAAAACATTGTCATGGTTTTAGATGTGATGCTGAGTATAGTAAGTATGATTTTACCTAGTCAGTGTAGGAAAATAAACTATGTGAACTTCATATTGGCACCATTCTTTAGCATAGGAGCCATGACATGAGAAACCATAAGGAAGATAATAAATAATGGGACTGAGAGTGGTGGAGTAAGCCTGTAAGCCCACCCTCTTAGAGGCAGAAATTGCAGTTTGAGGTCAGACTGGGCAAAAACAGACCTACCTCAGTCAACAGCTGGCCACCACATTGTAGCACGTACTGTGATTGCAGCTACATAGAAAGCCATTGATAGGAGAGTCATGTTCCAAAGCTATTCTCAAGTAAAAAAAAAAAAAACGCCAAGACTATATATGAAAAATAACTGGACAATAATAATGAGAGCCTCTTTGCTTCTGCAATGAACAGTGTTTACATAATAGTGATATTATATGCCATTTATTTATTTTGGACTTTTGAGACTCAACCTGTGGACAAAGTGAAAAATAGTCATTTTAAGACTAGAATATAGGGCTGGGAAGGTGGCTCAGTGGTAGAGTGCTTGCCTTGCATGCCTGAGGCCCTGGGTTCGATTCCTCAGCACCACATAAGCAAAATGAAAAAAGCCGGGAGTGGCGCTGTGGCTCAAGTGGTAGAGTGCTAGCCTTGAGCTGAAGAGCTGAGGGACAGTGCCCAGGCCCAGAGTTCAGACCCCACGACCGGACCCCCCCCAAAAAAAGACTAGAATATAATATAAATTTCAAATTTTGGCTAATAAAGCAATTGGCAGGTAGTAGTCAGGTGTAATTGGAAGCCAGAACAGGAGAATTACAAGTTCAGTTGAGGCCCAGGCTACATAGCAAGGTTGTCTCAAAATAATAATAACTATGTAATAATCATCTAAAAGGGAGGGCTCATGAATAGTGGAAGATACAAAGTGGGAGAAAAGGTGGAAAGAAAGAGTGAGGAGTAGTTCAAGAGATACTGCTAGAAGAAATGTGTGATTTAAATAACAGTACAGAGGAACAATATTTTTTGGGACATACAGAAACTAGAGAATAATGTGATAAATTTATTCATTATAGCAATATAGTAAATGTTTGCACAGATGGACACTGCATTTTGAACTCAGAGCCTAAAATCTTGCTTAGCTTTTTCTGTCAAGGCTGGTACTCTACCACTGGAGCCATACTTCTTCTGGCATTTTGCTCATTAATCTATTCTGAGATCTCAAGCCTCCTAAATAGCTAGGATTATAGGTGTAAACCAATGGTGCCCAGCTTATAAAACATCATATTTACTGAACTAGAAAAACAGGAAAAGGCCAGATGCTAGTGGCTCACACCTGTAATCCTAGCTACTCACAAGGCTGAGATTTTAGGATTGTGGTTCAAAGCCAGGTTCAAAGCCAGCCCAGGCAGGAAAGTCTGTGAGACTCTTTATCTCCAATAAACCACTCAGAAAACTGGAAGTGGCATTATGGCTCAAGTGGTAGAGCTCTAGCCTTGAGCTGAAGAACTGAGGGACAGGGCCCAGACCCAGAATTCAAGCCCCACCACTGACAAAACAACAACAACAACAACAACAAAAAAAAACCCAGCTGGTTGCAGTGGCTCACGCCTGTAATCCTAGCTACTCAGGAGGCTAAGATCCAAGGATCAGGTTGAAAGCCAGCCCGGGCAGGAAAGTCTGTGAGACTCTTATCTCCAATAAGCTACTCGAAAACCAGAAGTGGCGCTGTGGCTCAAGCAGTAGAGCGCGCTCACCTTGAGCTGAAGAGCTGAGGGACAGCACCCAGGCCCAGAGTTCAAGCCCCACCACTGACCAAAAAACAAAACAAAAACAGAAAACAGGAAAAGTTAGAAGAGCCACTCTGGAGAACAAAAATGGGAAGAAAGAGACTATGAGGTGAAAGATTGTTAGGTTTTATTAGAAGCTGCTTCTGTATTTGATTTTAAAAAAAAGTATACAGTTTTGTTTTGTTTTTCATTTCTGGTAGTGAGCTTGACCTCAGGGCCTTGTGTTCTTGCTAAGCTTTTTCACTCACAGCTGTTGCTCTATCACTTGAGCTGTTTTCCCCAATACTGGCTTTTTGCTGACATCTGGCAGATTTGTCTGCCTAGGCTAGCTCTGAACTGCAATTCTCAAATCTCAGCCTACATAGCTATTATTATATGTGTGAGCCACCAGCACCCAACTGAAGTTTGTATATTTATTTATTGTGTTAAAAATTTAATAATTTAAGATGCTGATTAAGATATCATGTTGGGGTCCTCAGTGTTGTGTGTTTAAAACCTCAAAAGTAATGACTGTTTCTAAAATATCTATTTTCACTGTGTATGGTGTGTGTGTGTTGTGTGTGTGTGTGTGTGTGTGTCTGTCTGTCTGTCTGTCTGTTCTGGGGCTTGAACTATAGCTCTACTTCCAGCTTTTTTTTGTGGGGGGTAGGTAATTGGAGATAAGAATCACATGGTCTTTGAACTGACTTTGAACTGCAATGCTTATATCTAGCCTTCTGAGTAGCTAGGATTATGGGTATGAGCCATTGGCACCTGGCTACATATTTTGAAACTGGGATTGTAGCTCAGTAGAACACCTTCTTAACACATAGATCATAGGTTCCTTAGCACCAAAATGGATGAGTAGTTAGGTAAGTAAGTGAGTAGGTAGATGAGTGGTAGGTAGATGGGTAGCAAATAGATGGATGGATGGATGGAATATCTTTATATGAGATAGAGGATTTATGAACATCACTTTAGTGAAACTTGTTTTCTTTTGAAACTAGATGGCGTACTTCCACTACAAATGGAGGAATTCTTACAGTATCCATTGACAATCCTGCAGCAGTTCAGAACCCAGTGTAAGTCTTTTCTTTCTTTTTGCACAACAGTACTGGACCTGTGTTCACAATATGATGTTCAAGTTAGGAGGGAGTTAAATTCAAAAGTATTACTTATTACTTGTGCTACAAATTGGAAGTAGTATAAGTAAAAGTGAAAACTACCATGGATCACTGGTTCGATACCGCCATAACCCTTTTTAATGACTTTTTTTTTTACTGATGGATAGATGGATCAAGAGATAAATAGATAGATGGATTTTGCTTTTTTATTTTTGGTCAGTTGTGGGGCCTGAACTCTGGGCCTGGGTGCTGTCTCTCAGCTCTTCAGCTCAAGGCTAGCGCTCTACCACTTGAGCCACACCACCACTTCCAGCTTTTTTGCTTATGTGGCGCTGAGGAATTGAACCCATTCTACCACTAAGCCACCTTCCAAGCCCCGGGTTTTGCTTTTTTGAAATAGTCTCACTATATAGCCCAAGCTAGCTTTGAACTTGATCCTCCTGCCTCAGCTTCCTGAATGCTAGAAATATAAGCAAGTGTCAGCCACCATGCCAGTTACTTCTATTTTTATTTTTAAAATTTTATTCAAGTGTAACAATTATACATTTAAAATTAATCATACATTTTAAAATGTACATATGGAGCTTGGGAGTGGTAGCTAATACATCTGTAATCCTAGCTACTGAGGTAGCTAATATCTAAAGATTGCAATTTGAAGCTAGCTAGGATAGAAAGTCTTTTGACACTCTTTTCTCCAATGAACTTCCAAAAATAAAAAGTGGGAAGTGTAGGTATGGCTCAAATGGTAGAGCACTGGCCTTGAACAAAAAATGCTAAGGAACAGTGCCCAGGCCCTGGAGTTCAAGCCCTGGGACTAGCACAATAAACAAATAAATAAATAAATGTATATATGGATGTAAAAGGGATGATACTGCACATACTTGTTTTTTCCTTTCTTCCCCTCTTCCTAGTAAGACTAACCTTTTTAAAGACCTTACAGTATATTCTTTTATCTAGATGATGTTAATTTACATAAACATTTTGTTATATTTATTGTACTATAATAAACTTTCTAGGCTTACAGAATTTCTGATCTATTTAGCCATCTTTATCACTGAACTGAAAAGAATGTAGATTGGATCTTTTAAGACTACAGCTTACTTGATTTGAAGGACTTTAGTCTTAGAAATCAACAATTGTGCTAGCTGCCAGTGGCTTACGCTTGTAATCCTAGCTACTCAGGCTGAGATCTGAGGATTTCAGTTCAAAGCCAGCCCAGGCAGGAAAGTCCATGAAACTCTATCTCGAATAAACCACTAGAAAAGCAGAAGTGGGGCTGTGGCTCAAGTGGTAGAGCACTTGAGCCAAGGAGCAGGGCTCAGGCCCAGAGTTCAAGCCCCATTGACCAACCAAAAAAAAAAGAAAAAGAAAAAGAAATCAACAGTTATTTAAAATTGCTCAAAGTGTGTGTGTGTGTGTGTGTGCGCGCGCGCGCGCGCGCGCGTGTGCTGCGTGTGTGCATGTGCGTGCGTGCGTGCGTGTGTGTGTGTGTGTGTGTGTGTGTGTGTGTGTGTCCTGGGGCCTGAACTTGAGGCCTGGGAGCTATACCTGAGCTTTTTTCTTTTTCTTTTTTTTTTTTGCTGGTCATGGGGCCTGAACCCTGGGCCTGGGTGTTGTCCCTCAGCTTTTCAGCTCAAGGCTAGCGCTCTACCACTGGAACCACAGCACCACTTCCGGCTTTTTCTGCTTATTTGGTGCCGAGGAATTGAACCCAGGACCTCATGCATGCCAGGCACCACTGAGCCACCTTCCCAGCCCAATGAAATGATGTTTTTATTCTCTCAGTATCTTACAACAGATTTTTTTTGTCAGTCATGGGGCCTGAACTCTGGGCCGGGGTGCTGTCCCTCAGCTCTTCTACTTGAGCCCCACAGCACCACTTCTACTTATGTGGTATTGAGGAATCGAACCCAGGGCCTCATGCATGCAAGACAAGCACTCTACCACTGAGCCACCTTCCCAGCCCCCTTGAGCTTTTTTCTAAAGACTAGTGCTATACTGAGCCACAGATCCATTTCTGGATTTTTGGTGATTAATTGCAGATGAGTCTCATGGACTTTTCTTCTAGGGCTAACTTTGAACCATGATCCTCAGATCTCATCTTATTGAGTAACTAGGATTACAGATGTGAGCCACTGGTGCTTGGCTGAAAGTTTTGTAGTTATACTTGAGATATTCTATGAACAATTATAATTTTTAGTCAAGAGCCAACTGTCTTTTTAAAGCTTATATTCTATAGAAGAACATTTCATTGCAGGTGCAGCTACCTAAAAAAATAGACCTAAGGCATTTGAATATGAGTTCAAACCATTAATCTTTTTTTTTTAATTTTCAAGCTAACAGTAGCTTTTTCTTTCTGATAGCGCTCAGAAACCAAGATTAACTCGTACTCCTGTACCTTCCTTTATGACAAAACGAGAGCAATCTGATGTAAAGAAAGTTCCTAAAGGCGTTCCCCTACAATTTGACATAAATAGTGTTGGAAAACAGGTAAAAAAAAAGTTTTCTGTATTTAAGACATTCATTGACAGTATTTGTACAGTAAATAAAACACTTTAACCTTCCCAACAAACTTTGGCAATCGCTAACCTGATTTCTGTCTCTTGTAGTTCCCCTGTTTTGATGTTTTGTATAAGTTGGGTTATAAGATATTTGATCTTTGTCCCTGACTTCTTTTACTTACCATAAAGTTTTCAAGGTTCATTTGTTTTCGTATTTCATTCTTTTTATGGTGTAATTCCATAATATGTACTATATCTTATTTAATGTTGGTTCTACTCTTTTGACTATTATGAATAATACTTCTTTGACCAACAGTGTATACAAGTTTTTGTGTGGACCTATGTTTTCATTTCTCCTTGTTAAATACCTAGGTGGTAGATTATATAGTAACTCCATACCCTTTGGTGGTATTGAGGTTTGAACTTAGGGCCTTGTACTTGCTAGGCAAGTGCTCTACCACCCATGTCACACTTTCACCACCTAACTAGGCAAACATATCTTAACTTCATCTATTTCATGTAGTCTTTGTAAGGGTCACATGAGCTCATACACATACATATTTGTAGCTTAATCATAAGATCATATTGTTCCAATGCAAGTAAGGTTTTGAGTCAAGTTCTTTTTTTTCCCTTTCTGTAGACAGGGATGACTTTGAATGAAAGATTTGGGATACTGAAGGAGCAAAGAGCCACTCTCACATTCAACAAAGGAGGAAGTCGCTTTGTAACTGTGGGATAAGCTCCCTTGTCAAAGGAACTTTTCAGTGATGACTGTTTGAGAAGTTGAATTGCTTGAAGAATTCGTCACAGAAATTCAAGAAACTTTACTTCAAAATATTTAGAAGGCTAAATAACTTTTATTTTTGAAGGTTTTTTTTTAATGTATAAAATAATCCCATGAAAGAATAACAGGGAATATACATATATGTTCTTAAAGATTTCTTGGTTGGCCCAGACAGAACAATTCTCTCTTGGCTTCTTTGGTGCCTCAAGCAGCAGAAGGAAGACAGAAAGATAGAAATTGCTTATTTTTATGAGAGTGGCATGTAGGATCTCATCACCTTTGCCCATTTTTTGGCTCTTGGCCATGGTAAATCTTAGTTTTGGATATATATGTAGCCCCCTTTGTTGCTGTCATTTACCTTTGAATAGTGTTGATATAAGTGCTGTTGCCTTTCTTCATTAGTTATATATATTTTTTTTTTAAAAAAAAAGCTTTTTGAGAATTTCAATTTTGGCTTTCAGGATTTATGGAAATATCTGGAACTTAGTTCATTTTTCAGATAGAATTAAGTTAAACTCCCAACTTTTAATTTTTTAATGTTGAACTTTTAACAGGAATGTGGTTCTCTTATATTAATATGTCTCAGCTTAAAATGTTGATGTTTCTTTACTATAAATGGATATTTACAAAGTTATCCAATACTTTAGAGGATAAGGTTGATTGTAAAATACTAAAAGTTGTTGTTTGATAAATGAAGAAAGCATTAAAGGAAATAGCAATTTGAAAGACCAGAAACTTAGATGAAATACTTCAAAATACCAGTTATAGGTATATTCTTTGGGTTTAGTGTCTACAAATTATTCTTCAAATGATATTTATAAGAAAAAATTTTAAGATGGACTGAGTCACTTAGATATTTTGATAGTAAACTTAATAGCCATAAGTCCTAAACTGTTCTTATTCAAAGTTAAAAATTGTAATCTATTAAGCTTGCTAAATTAACAATTTCTAGCTCCAAAAAATATACTTGTTTCAAAGGAAAATTGCCAAATTGGAATTACATTGTACCATTGTTGTATACCTTGTATTTTGATTTTTTTTTGTATGATACTAAGTTCAGACATTTATAGGGAGAAAGTTTTTTTCTGACTCTGGACTGGTAAGCAGAGTTGGTCTGATGTGCCAAGATAATGCTAAGACTCCTCAGACCATTGTACATAGATTATAGTAAAATGCCAAAATGCAGCAAAATATTCCTGGTTCAATTGAACAAGTTTGGTCAGTTTGAGGTTTGACCTTTAGTTTGCTATAATTTGTATAAGCCTGTAGGTGTTAGGTTTCTGGTGTTTAAATGTTGACTTTTTCTATAAAGCAAAATTTACCACTCCTGTTTTCCTTGTATTGTATATTAGACTTCATTGCCTCTCATGCTCCTTGGTTTACTCGGTTTATTCTAACCATAGAATGCGATCAGCAACAGATTCATGCTTATACCAAAGAATTAAATCTGATCCTTAATGCCAGTACTTCTGTTTAATAAGGAATTACTTATTGGGAGCCATCACAGAATTTGAAAATAAACTCTAGTCTCTCCTTCACTATATATGAGGCTTTTCATAGAAGCCAAGAACTCATTGTAAACTATTTTTGAAAGTCTGAATTCTTCTATTAGATCTATAATTCTTCTATTTGATCTATTATAGACTGGTTTAGAATTGCTGGTAGCTTGTTTTAAAGAAAAAACAATTGAGTGTGAGTTTACTGTCTTTAAAACTGTTGGTGAAAATATGGTATAAAGGTATTCTCATTTTCCTGTTATTTAAAATATTACACAGATTATTCATGCCATTTTTTGGTAAACTTTAAAAATTGCCCCATATATTAACATTAAGTACATCAAATAACAGTGTCCTTGGTATATTAGATGTCTGCTCTTCACGCATTTGTAATTTAATTTACATTTAAATAATTTTTGCCTTTGGTACAACTAAATTAAAACCTTTGTGTATTAGCATTGTATATAAACAAAACAATATGCTTTGCTAGAGGAATTTTTCCTTTCTTTGAAATGTGTAATCATTTTTGTTCAGTTCCTAGGTTTTTTAAAAAACAAGATGCCACTTGAAATTTCTTTTGCATCAAGATGTATGCAAAACATTGATGCAGTGCATCACAAAATGAAAGTTTGTATTTAATGAGAAGGTGCTTTACACTGTACTTTTTGGTGTTTTTTGGAAAAGTTCCATTTAGATCTATTATGAAGCTGTTCATTTTTAACAAATAAAATGTAACAGGTTTCACATGATTTATTCTTAGCTATAGACATTGAGTTGTGGTTTTTATATTTTTCTGTGTTACACAGAATTTTGTGATTTTTTTTTTTTAAGATACTAGCTAACTTAGTAAATCAGTCTATAGTCTTTGGTTGTCATCCCTTAACTAACTTTTGATCATTTTATTCATAGCTCCAACAAGAGTTAGCCAGTAGGCATTAAAAAAGAGACTCAGATTATTTAAAAGGTCAGACATTCAGTATAATCTCACTTATATCTTAGTAAAGTGAACCTTAATCTTTCCAAGTCTTTTTTTTTTCTGCTTATGTGGTGCTGAGGAATGGAACCCAGGGCCTCATGCATGCAAGGCAAGCACTATACCACTGAGCTACCTTCCCAGCCCCTTTTCCAAGTCTTGAATGTGGCAATTGGTAATAAAGTGGTTTTGTGAATTGAATACCCACAGAAAGTAATATCTAAGAACTGGAAATAGCTAGTTATCAACATTTGTAACATGGTAAGTAAATCTATACCAATGATGACTTGATAGTTTATTAAGTGGTGTCAAATTAGGAACACTTATTAGAAAAGTCTAGTATTGTAATCAGACTTGTGTTTTTTAAACAATCATAAACTTTTCACCATAATTTTAATTATAGACAAATCATAAATATGTAAGAAAGTTATTAGCTGGGCTGGGAAGGTGGCTCAGTGGTAGAGTGCTTGCCTTGCATGCATGAGGCCCTGGGTTCCATTCCTCAGCACCACATAAGTAAAAAGAAAAAAGGCAGAAGTGGCGCTGTGGCTCAAGTGGTAGAGTGCTAGCGTTGAGCTGAAGAACTGAGGGACACGCCCAGGCCCAGAGTTCAGGCCCCATGACTGGACCCCCCCCTCCAAAAAAAAAAAAAAAAAGTTACTAGCTTTGGCTGAATATGGTAAGACACATTTGTAATCCCAGCAGTTTAGAAGGTGGATATGGGAAGATTATGAGTTCACAGACAGCCCAGACAATAATAAGGTCATGTCTCAAAAAACTAAATAAAAAACCCAAATACAAACAAAGCTAGAAACATAGCTCAAGTGATAAAGAACTTGCCTAGCTAGTAGTATAAGATCCTGGGTTCAATCCCTAGTATAGTGAGGGGAAGAGAACTTCATAGGATTTGTTGCTTGTTTGATTATTTGTTAGAATAGATGTATATATCTTACCTTGCTGCCAATAGCTTTGTAATTCCAGCTTAATTTTTTTTTTTGTCATGGGGCCTGAACTCTGGGTCTGAGCACTGTCCCTCAGCTCTTCAGCTCAAGGCTAGTGCTCTACCACTTGAACCACAGCACCACTTCTGGCTTTTTCTTCTTATGTAGTGCTGAAGAATTGAACCCATGTCCTCATGCATGCAAAGCAAGGACTCTAACCACTGAGTCACCTTCCCAGCCTCTCCAGCACAATCTTTTAACCTAATTTATTTTTATTATGAGGAAGTGAGAGCTGGGCATCAGTGGCCAATGACTATAATCCTAGATACTCAGGAGGCTGAGATGTGAGGATTGACATGTGTGCAGACAAAACTGTGAAACTTACCTCCAATTAGTGAGGAATGATTCAAAGTGATTTAGCACAAGCCATGAGTGGAAAAAGCAAAGAGAATTTGAGGTCCTAAGTTCAAAACCCCAGTACTGACACACATATACTTGGCACAAGAAGCTGATGTGTGTACACATCAGTTACTAGTGCTTATTAAAGGAGGAAGAAGGACCGAACACTGGCTCTTCAAGTCAGCTTCTTAAACTCAAAGAAAGGAATCTGCTGAGATATTTTTTTATCCTATGAGTGACCACAATCTCTAGTGAATGAAAAGTAAGGAAGGGACTATTTTTGCATAATGAGGTGATCTACAGACGTAGATATTGAAATTTGAAACTTGCCCTTGGTATTGAATGAGTTAGCTTTCAGCCTGTAAATAAGCAGGAAGAAGCAGGAACATTCACTGTATCTATTCCTAAGACTAACCCCACCTGCCTGCTTTCTTTTTTTTCCCTTTTGCCCTACCCTACCACAGAGCTGTGGTGGAATGAGTTATATGTATAGTTCCTTAGCTCACTCTGTGTGTGTGTGTGTGTGTGTGTGTGTGTGTGTATTACTGAGGCTTGAATTAAGGGCCTGGGTGCTGTCTCAGCTTTTTGGCTCACAGTTGGTGCCCTACCACTTGAGCCAGCGCTCCACACTTTTTGTAGTTAATTGGAGGTGAGTATCTCACAGAGTTCCTGCCCAGGCTGGCTATAAACCACAATCCTCAGCTCTCAGTCTACTGGGCAGCTATGAATACAGCTATGAGCCACTGGTGCCTGGCTACTTGCAGTCTCTTTTCAAAGGTCTCTCATCACTTCTTAGTCACACTGGCAACCTCCCCATAGGCTCCATTTCTGATATCTCATTCTTATAAAATGATGTCACCTACTTTATGAAGATTATGGAGCCAGTCTAGGCAGATACCTATCTCTGCATTTAGGTTGGAGGCAGTAATGTAGTGTTTTCTGGGACAGCCTTGGCTAAAAAGTGAAATTCTGTGTTAAAGACCAAACAAAACATTCATAGAACTCTGGGCAACAGTTACTAATTAACATTGGTACTGAAACATTGTTACAATCTTTTTTTTTTTTGCCAGTCATGGGGCCTGAACTCTGGGCTTGGGCGCTGTCCCTCAGCTCTTCAGCTCAAGGCTAGTGCTCTACCACTGGAGCCACAGCGCCACTTCCGGCATTTTCTGTTTATGTGGTGCTGAGGAATCGAACCCAGGGCCTCATGCTTGCAAGGCAAGCACTCTACGGCTGAGCTACCTTCCCAGACCCATTGTTACAATCTTGCATTTAGGAAATCATGAAAGGAAGAGTTGGGACTTGTATAATATCTAGACTGTCTTCAACCTTGTATTTTCTTTTGCTTTCTGACATGAGCTTTCCTCTGTGTGCACTAATGGCATTCATATGTGTCTATGACCTTCATGTGTGAACCCAGTGGGTTCATGCTGATCTTCCAATTTGAAAAGTTGCTTTTGACTTCCAGTCTTTCCTATTTTATAATTCTTAAAGTTTGATTCAAAATTTCACCTTATAGGGCTATGGACATGGCTCAAATGGGGCTCCAAGTTCAATACCATAGTACTACCGACAAAACAAAGCAGCCCTACTTCCAATTCCTCATTTATCTGTGATACAGATTCCTTTGCCCTCAAGTTTGATAATCTTCCCTTTATACCTACTGAGCCGTTCTTTTGGGAGTAGTGGTGGTTTTTATTCTCCAATTTTATTCTCCTATTTAGGTTCCACAATAAGATTAGATTATAATCTTTTAGAAAAGACTCCGAGAGCTCTTCTGTATTTCCCATGGAAGCATGAGTTGATTGTAGGTCAAATTTTGTTATATAAAAAATTACAATTGATGGGGCTGGGAAGGTAGCTCAGCGGTCGAGTGCATGCCTTGCAAGCATGAGGCCCTGAGTTCGATTCCTCAGCACTACATAAACAGAAAAAGCCAGAAGTGGCGCTGTGGCTCCAGTGGTAGAGCACTAGCTTTGAACTGAAGAGCCGAGGGACAGGGCCTAGACCCAGAGTTCAGGCCCCATGACTGGCAAAAAAAAAAAATTAAAATTGAAAAATATGCTAGAGTTATGTATAATTATTAGTGAGGTCTAGTTTTTAAAGGGGGTTGATTTCTGCCTTTTCATTACTTGAATTGTTTTTTATTTTTGTGGCACTAGTATTTGAACCCACGACCTTGTACTAGCTCAGTAGCCACTTGAGCCACATCCCCAGCACTTGACTTAATTCTGGTTGATTCTGTCTTTAATCCCCACGTTTAGATTAAACTGAAAGTATTTTCTTCCATTCTGGTTCAGTTCCAGACCTATACTTTCAACTTCTATACTATTTGTACAGCTTTACTCAATAAAATCTTATTTTTTGTTGGTTTTGGGACCTGAACTCTGGGCCTAGGCACTGCCCCTCATATCTTTGGCTCAAGGCCAGCGCTCTATCACTTGAGCCACAGTGCCACTTCCAGATTTTTGAGTGGTTTATTGGAACTAAGAGTCTCACGGACTTTTCTGTCCAGTCTGGCTTTGAACTGCGATCCTCAGATCTCAGCCTCCTGAGTAGCCAAGATTACAGGCGTGAGCCACCAATGCCCGGCTTTAAATTCTTTATAAAAGGAAGGAATGGTATTAAATATTTACTCTTTTCAATTGAATTAACCAATATTCTACTGGAGTCCAACCAGTAGAATGTTTCCCCCCATTTCAAGCACAAATAGTAAATGCATTTGCCAACTGGGCATTGAACCCAGTGCCTTCTGTGTGGTAGACAAGCATTTTGCTGAGCTGTGCCTCCAGCCCTTCATTTTCTGAAACTCTTCTTGCTATGTAGCTCAGGCACTCCTATCCTCCTACCTCTGGACCCCTGAGATTACAGGTATACACCACCACAATAGATCACAGATGAGCTAGCTGGTGATGCAGTGTCAAACTGAGAAACATTTTAGGTTGCATCCTAGAGGCTCCTTTCTAGCAGCAACCGTAATAAGATTTTTTGAGGGGCGGCGGTACTGGGTTTGAATTTAGGGCCTTGCCCTTGCTGGGGACAGGAGCCACGCCCCCAGCCTTGCTTTCAGTTGGTGGTGGCGGTGGCGGTTTGGAGATGAAGTCTGCAAATTTGCCTAGCTAGGCTGGTCTCAAACCTCAGTGCTTCCAATCTGAGTCTCCCGTGTAGCTAGGGTTACAAGGAAGAGAGAATCCTTGAGAGAGGAAGGCAGGGAAGTTTTGATGAAAATTGTTAAAAATAGTTTTATGGAGGCATTTAGAAATGCTGTTGGAAGCCAGGCGAAGGGGACAGCCACTGACTGGAGAAATCCTTTTCGATTTCCTTGGAAACTCTGAGTGTGGGCAGGGCGGGCGCTTGCTCCGCCGGGGCCCCTGCGGCGCTGCCCATCACCGGAGCCCTCCGGGTCCCGCAGCCCCTTTCCCCGCCCACCCCGCGGTACGGGCTGCGCATGCGCCGAGCGCGGCGGCCAGAGAGTTGTCGGCTGGGAAATGGCGGCCGCGGGCTTGGTGGCCGTGGCTGCCGCCGCTGAGTACGCTGGCCCCGCAGCTTCGGGAGGCAACCTTTCCGGTGCTCACTTCGGTTCGAGCTCCGGGACAGGTCCTGGTCCTGGCCCGGCCTCGTGGAGCCGCTCCCTCGAGCGGGCCCTGGAGGAGGCAGTGGTGACCGGGGTGCTGAGCCTGAGCGGCCGGAAACTGAGGGAGTTTCCCCGGGGAGCGGCCAACCACGACCTGACGGACACCACCCGGGCGGGTGAGCGGGGACGCGGGCCGGGGTCGGGGCCGGGGTAACGGGGAGCCTCCCGGGAAAGCACACCCGAGGGCGGAAGACCTCGGATCTTGGTCTTTCCTGGAAAATCTGCTGCCTCGGCTGAGGTGGAGTCCGCTCGGGACGGGGGAGGCCCGTGGGACCCTGCTGAGACTTGGGAGGAGGGGAGCGTGTTGCGCGCTCGTCGATCCTGGTGACGGGGTGTCTCCGTTCGCTGCATTGTCAGGAGGGCTCCACCTCGGCCTTGGCGTTGCTGCGTGTGTGTGTGTGTGTGTGTGTGTGTGTGCGTGTGCATTGTCAGAAGGGACAGACCTCCACATCAGTGTGGGTGCGCGCGCGCACATTGTCAGGAGAGGGAGACCCCCTGCATCGGCGTTGTTGTGAGTTTGTGTGGGAGTGTGTTTAACGTGAATTCGCACACTGTAACCTTTCTCCGCCTCCATCGGGTTGACTTGCCAAAAAGTACTTGTGAAAGTGAGGGAAGGGATAGTGGGAGAACAAGGGAGGGGGTAACAATGCTCGACAGGAAATGTACTCATTGCCTTACTCATGTAACTGTAACCCCTCTGTACGGCATCTTTACGATAGAATAAAAATTTTAAAAAGTAATTACCCTGCCTTTAGGTTTCCATCACTTTACTATCCCAATCATGTCCTCAAAAAAAAAAGTTGAAAGGAAGAAAACCACTTAGGAAAGAAACATTGTCTGCCATATCTGTTGCTTTTCCCTTTAAAAGCATTACTTTGCTTTATGCATATTGTTGAACACAGGAAAAAGAATAAGGAATTAGGTATTATTTGGTTTTCTTTTTTGTAGAGAACAATGTATGCTGACTGAGGTATTCAACATACTGTAATGTGTTTGTCTTGTGTTTAAAATATGGCTTCCTCTGGGAGATTAAAAGTTGATTCTGTTCATGTTTTACACAAATTCAAAAGGAAAAAATCCCTTATGCATGAAGTAGTTAAATATTTTGCTTTTATGTAATATTTTTGCAACCAAAGAATATATAGTACTTGGTGTCTTGTATTTTCATTTTATTTTAAAATCTTAGGGTTAATACTTTTACTATGCTTATATGTCCACTAAAGATGGATAAATATTACATATGATTCACTCATGATGGAAACCAAAAAAACTTTTGTTATAGTGTAAAATGGAAGAAATGAAATGTCTGCTTATTTATTTATTTAAGTAAATATTTCTAATTGTTATGATAAAGGCGATATGCAGAAGGGTTACAGTTACATAAGTCAGATGAAGAGTATATTTCTTTTTGGACAATGTTACTCCTTCCCTTGCTCTCTCTTCAAGTTTTTGCCTGCTTATTTCATGAATATGTTCTGAATATAGCTTGTATTTTTTAAAGTAAACAATACCAAAACTTCTATGCTAAGGTAAATATGAGCAGCCACTTGGCTTTTCCATGTGTTTTGATAGACAACATCTACAATCACTATTAAATAGTCAAAGCTTCCTGATTCTGTGTAGGAGATAGTAATATGGCAAAATGATTTCATATTGTGACTCATTTCAAGATTACCACATTAAGCCTGAAGCTAAAGAAAAAGTTGATTACAGGACTCTGTCTACCTCATTATTTTACCTGCTTTTAAGTAGTTCTAGGAGCACTCTTGAGTCTTTAGAAATATTTTGTGACAAAGAAAACTAAAGAGGTGGACTGGGATGGTGGCTTAGTGAAAGACTGCTTGCCAAGCATTCATGAAGCCCTGGGTTTGAGTCCTCAGTACCACTTACACAGAAAAAGCCGGAAGTTGCACTGTGGTTCAAGTGGTAGAGTGCTAGCCTTGAACAAAAGCAGCTCAGGGACAGTATTCAGGCCCTGCGTACAAGCCCCAGGACTGGCCAAAAAAAAAAGCATTGTTTGGGCTGGGAATGTGGCTCAGTGGTAGAGTGCTTGCCTAGTATGTATGAAGCCCTGGGTTTGATTCCTCAGCACCACATAAACAGAAAAAGCTGGAAGTGGTGCTATGGCTCAAGTGGTAGAGTGCTAGCCTTGAGCACAGAAAAGCTCAGGGACAGTGCCCTGACCAAGTTCAAGCTCCAGGACTGGCGGAAAAAAAAAAAAAAAGAAAACTGAAGAGCACTTATGAAGAATATTCATAATATCAAGGAAATATTTACTTCATGTGCTCTTAATTTTTATTTATTTTTATTCCTCCTTCAATGCTGTAGTTTCTGTATAAACCAAATTTTTGTTGGATCTTGTCAAAAAGTGTGAAAAAGAAAAGAGATTATAAGGCATTTTATAACTTGCTACACTAAGATTAATTTCTAACATGTAGAAGTATCAGTTATTGAGTATAAGAATATTGTTAGACCATGGTAATTAGAAAACAAAGACTAAGCTGGGAATGTGGCTTAGTGGTAGAGTGCTCGCCTAACATGCATGAAGCCCTGGGTTCAATTCTTCAGTGCCACATAAACAGAAAAAGCCAGAAGTGGCGTTGTGGCTCAAGAGTTAGAGAGCTAGCTTTGAGCAAAAGAAGCTCAGGGAGAGTGCACAGTCCCTGAGTTCAAGCCCCAAGACTGGCAGAAAGAAAGAAAGGAAGAAAGGAAGGAAGGAAGGAAGGGAAGGAAGGAAGAGAATAAAGACAATCTTTAAATTGTTTGAATCTGATAATACTGAAAATATAACTTATCCAGTGTTAACTATTTGCTATTCATTGTTAAATATTTTTAAATGCATTGTATTGTTAAATGCACTCTACAGCCCATGGATTAAATACTGTTATATACATATTACATGTGAAAAGATAACTCAGAGAAAGTCATTGCTAGCATTAGTGGTAGAATTTCAGCCCAGATCCATCTATCTCTCCTCTCCATTAGACCAACTAGTCTCTGCATGTACCAATAGATATTTCTTTTCTTTTCTTTTCTTTTCTTTTTCTCTCTTCCTCCCTCCTTCCCTCCCTCCCTCTCTCCCTCCCTCCTTCCCTCTCTCTCTTTTCTTTCTTTCTTTCTTTCTTTCTTTCCTTCCTTCCTTCTTTCCTTCTTTCCTTCCTGGTTCTGGGGCTTGAACTCAGGATCTGGGCTTGTCCCTGAGCTTCTTTGTGCTCAAGGCTAGTGCTCTACCACTTGAACCACAACACCATTTCTGCCTTTTTCTGAGTAGTTTATTGGAGATAAGATCTCATGGATTTTCCTGTCCTGGCTGGCTTCGAACCACGATCACCAGATCTCAGACTCCTGAGTAGACTATTCTGGATCTCATATACAGTGAAACCAAAGGTTAGATATGTTAAGTAATTTACTCAAAGAATTGTAGCTAAAGGGCCAAAGGGGAGGGAGTATGGGGATTATAATCATACTTGCAACACTAAAACTCATAGTCCTTTTATTGCAAGTACTTGAAGTATTTAAATATTAATAGCAGAAGTATATTTGTGTTGTGTTTAAAATATAGCTTCCTCAGGGATATTTAAAGCCATGTAAAATTGTATCACTGTTACCTCATGGACTTATTTCATAATGTAGAAAATGTATATGGTTGGCAACTGTCCTTTGAGTTTATATCCTAGGGAAGAGCACATGTTACCATACCATTTATATTGGGCACAATTAGAATCTAACAACAGTATTTTTTGATGTTTTCTTTTCCGTTTGCTTAAAAGGTAGCTCTTTATTTTGTAGTGCAGCAGATTGAACTCAGGCTCTAATGAATACTAGGCCAGCACTCTACCACTGAACCCCACCCAGGCTCTAAAAAGGTAAATCTTAAAGAAAAGAGAAATGTTTATTTAGGAATCATGATTTGATTCAGTGAACAAGTAAAATCTTAGACAAAATTGTAGAAGACTTCTTGGAGCAGAAAAGACATAGTATGATTTGAGTAGGGAGAAGTGAGAAAAAAAAAACTTGTGGTGGACAATGTGCAAAAAGTTTTAGTATATCAGTTAATTTTGCCAATCCATTATCCAGTCCTCACTTATCTAATAACAATACTTCAATTTTCTAAGCAATCGTCCTTCTCACTTACTTGAATCCAAATTGTTATTCTGTACGCACATGACACAAGTCCTAACAACTGGCCAACCAGTATAATCATTCCTGTAGTCACTGTGCTTGTTCAAAGGTGAGCACATTTTTCTGTCAACACACATGAGTGTGCTTTGACACTATGCTGAAATACTAGAATGTCAGCCTGAAGCTTGCTAATAAATGAAAAGCAGAGATAAAGAGATCCATTTCTGAGAATAGTGTCTGAACTTTGGGATCAATAGCCTGTCTAAAGTTAGTGCTATTATTGGACTTTCAAATTATGTGAGTAACTTAATCCATTTTTTCTATTAAATTTCAGTACATCTTTTCATACAAAGTAAAGGTCTTGACTAACACAGTAAAACTACTCATAATATTGTGCTGAGGACAATTTGGTCATAATAAAAGCTACCTTACACATATGAAGAAACTAGAATGAGCAAAGATTCATTCACAAGTTGTACATATATACACAAGGGTTGGGAACATTAGGCCCATTGGCTGTACATTTGGTTTGGCCCTGCCAGTGCAACTGCAGGCAGGACTTGAATTCGGTAGATCCAGGAGCTTTTTCCAAAACAGATAAATCTAGGACTACAAATGATGTTATAAGCATCCAAATAGAGCTTGGCTAAAAAACATTCCCCACTGCTATACAAAGAGGATTAAGACACTTCCTGTCCTGAAAAACCTCAAAGGATCTAGTTGGGAAATAGGCAAATGTAAAGATGATTTGAATTGTCTGATAGTAAAACTTTTATTAGCCATTGTGCAAGGTAAAATATAAGGAGGATAAAAATAAGAAGCCTAGAGTATTTAGCAGTCTAGTTGTCTGGTTGGGTAGTTGAACTAATCAAAATCTATGAGTGAGTGAAAATCTGAAAGAGGGCTGGGAAGGTGGCTCAGTGGTAGAGCGCTTGCCTTGCATGCTCGAGGCCCTG
>NW_012267261.1:8420753-8440264 GCF_000151885.1 Dipodomys ordii
AGTTCAGGACCCACAACAGGACCCAAAATAAATAAATAAATAATGCCAATTATTAGGGATGACCAAAACAAGTAGTTTCTCTGTACTCTTACTACCCATTATATATCCTAGTTTGAGGTATGGTTATAATATTATCCTTTGTAACTAAGCTTCTGTATAACTTTGAATTCAAAATTAATAGTAACATGAAAACTTCTCGGTCTAGGAAGTTGGCTCAGTGGTAGAGTGCTTGCTTCACATGCATGAGGCCCTGGGTTCAATTCCTCAGCACCACATAAGCAGAAAAAAGCCCGAAGTAGCACTATGGCTCAAGTGGTAGAGCACTAGTGTTGAGCTGAAGAGCTGAGTTCAGGCCCCACAACCGATTTAAAAAAAAAAAAGGAAAGGAAGAAAACTTCTTTTGGCTGAATTTATGCCTTTGAAATGAAGAGTCTGTAGCTCTAATATGTTCTCATCCACATGTCTTCTTTTTTCTTGCCTCAGAAATAAGCACAAGTCTTACATTGTATTTACACAAAGGAAAAGACACTTAGGAAAAGACATGTGCACATGTCCTTTATAAAGAGAAAAGCATCATTGGGGGAGGTAAGAGGTGGGGAAAATATGACTTGGGTAAATTTCAGAGGGAAAATCCAGCCTGCAACTGTTCTGGAGTTTTTAAATAGGAAGGGTAAGTGATATGTATGTGATGGTGCCTTTAGAAGGGTGAAAAGATGAGTCATACTTGACCTTGAGATCAATGCTGGGACTAGAAGACAGTGGTGGTGGGGCCAAGGAGTTCCTAAAGTTCCAGTTTCTTTTATAGTGGCTCTCTTTGGAGTTGGGTGGTTAATGATCTCTCATGTTGTAAAATACAATGTTTAGTATGGTAGATGCTTTTTATTCTTTTCAGTTCACTTATGAATCAGTTTTCCAGTCATGCTTTGAAAAAAAAAGTATTAAATGTGGCAATCTAGCCAAAGAAATATTATTTTGAATTTCTGAAGAAGCCAGCAGTATCAAATGTAATGCTACTAATTTTAGAATCATGAACTAGTCCTAAAAATTTTAGGTATTTCCTTACTTATTTTTAACTTTTTTGCTTTTCTAAATTTTGAGATTTTATTGTTCTCGATGGGTCTTAAACCAGGGATTTAAACTGGTTTACCTAAACTTATTTATTGCAAACATGAGATTTTTCTGATTAAAACAGGTTTTAGAGAATGATTCAAACATTGTAGACAGTGAAAAAATTAGCTATAATGTAAGAGCAGATTTATTTCCAATGAACACATCATTGTAGTCAGAACATATAAAGACATCCATAGAATTTGGACACATAATGCTGGGCACTGGTGGCTCACACTTGTAATCCTAGCTACTAAGGAGGCTGAGATCTGAGGATCATGGTTCAAACCCAGCCCAGGCATGAAAGTTAGTGAGATTCTTATCTCCAATTAACCATCAGAAAACCAGAAGTGGTGCTGTGGCTCAAGTGGTAAAGTGCTTGCCTCGAGTTGAAAAACTCAGGGACAGTGCCCAGGGTCCAGAGTTGAAGCTCCATGACCGACCCCCCCCCTCCAAAAAAAAAAGAATTTGGACAATAAGGGAAATTATGGACTGGTCTGAGCAAACAAGCTGAGCCTAGTGCTTGAGTTCAATCTCTGGTAATGACAAAAATAGACAGCAGACAGACAGACAGACAGACTGACAGACCCAGTAGAAAAGAGACAACTCTTGAACTGGTTGGTACTTTGCTAAAGAAGAATTACAAATGGCCGGTGAATGTGTGCACATGTACTTGACGTTTTTAGAAGTCAAGGGAATGGAAAACAACACCTTGCTGAAGTACTACTTAAAAAGCTGATAATACCAAGTACTGGAAAGAATGTGGAGCCGTGGGGATACTTGTGTGATTGTGCAAATTGTTACATTCACCTTTTTTTTTTCCCTTGCTGGTCCTGGGGTTTAGACAAAGGGCCTGGGCCCGATCCCTGAGCTTTTTTGCTCAAGGCTAGTGCTCTTACCACTTGACCCACAACTCTACTTCCGGCTTTTTTGGTAGTTAATTGGAGATTAGAGTCTCATAGACTTGGGCTGGATTTGAGCCAGGATCCTCAGCTATCAGCTTCCTGATTATTAAAATTGTGAGCCACTGTGCCTAGTTTTTTGTTGTTGCTGTTGTTTTAGGTATGAATCTCACCATGTAGCCCAGGCCTACCTTAGAACTTGTGATCCTCCTGGGATCACAATGCTGGGATTACAGTCATGCATTATGTTGACTGTTTCAGCACATTGTTTTTGAAAGATAGTTTGGCACTATACAGTAAAGTTAAAAATGGATATATTCTGTGGCCCACAATTGTACTGAGATATATAGTGTGAAGAAGCTTTTGTTTATGTATATCATGAAATATGTATAAGAATTTTTCTAGGGGGGCTGGGAAGGTGGCTCAATGGTAGAGCGCTTGCCTTGCATGCTTGAGGCCCTGGGTTCGATTCCTCAGCACCACATAAGCAAAAAGCAAAAAGCTGGAAGTGGTGCTCTGGCTCAAGTGGTAGAGTGCTAGCCTTGAGCTGAAGAGCTGAGGGACAGCGCCCAGGCCCAAAGTTCAGGCCCCACGACCGGACCCCCCCCCAAAAAATAATTTTTCTAGGAAGTGGCACTGTGGCTCAAGTGGTAGAGTGCTTGCCTTGAGGTGAAGAGCACAGGGACAGACCCAAGCCCAGAGTTCAAGCCCCACGACCAACAAAAAAAAAGAATGTTTCTAGTATCATTCACATTTGATTAAAAAAAAGCTCAAGTGATCATTAGTAATGGATAATCATATATGGTACATCTATAATTTCTTTGACGTGAATGAGCCATAGAGACAGTGAAGTAAATGAAGTTGAATAATAGTCTCTGTGCATGTGCCTACCTCACACTTTTCTTTCTTTCTTTGCTTGGTCATGGGCTTCAACTCAGGGCAGCTCTTTTTGCTCAGCGTTCTACTACTTTGAGCTAGAGCACCACTTCCAGTTTCCTGGTTGTTAATTTGGAGATAGAGTCATGGACTTTACTGCTCCAGCTGGCTTTAGACCTGGATCCTCAGATCTTAGCTTCCTGAGAAACTAGGATTACAGGCATGAGCCACAGGTGCCCAGCTCCCTTACATTTTTCTTTAGAGATTGTTGAGTTATACTTAGGTTGATTTTTTTGTTGTTGGTTTTTGTTTGTTTTGTTTTGTTTTTGGCCGGTCATGGGGCCTGAACTCTGGGCCTGGGCACTGTCCCTCACCTCTTCAGCTCAAGGTTAGTGCTCTAACACTTGAGCCATAGCGCCACTTCTGGCTTTTTCTGCTTATGTGGTGTTGCGGAATCGAACCCAGGTCCTCATGCATGCAAGGCAAGCACTCTACCACTGAGCCACCTTCCCAGCCCACTTAGGTTGATTTTATGTCTTGATTCTTCTAATACTACAGAGAATATGGAAGTGCTGATGATGTCTCTTAGACATATAGATATTGTATCTTTTGGGTATACACCCAGTGGTGTGGATGGCTCGATCATATAGAGTAGTCCTATGAGGTATTATCTCATTGTGCATGTATATATGTGTGTGTGTTTGAAATAAGATGGTACTATGTACCTCGGTCTAGCGTGGAATGTTGCTTTTCTGCCATAGCTTCCCGGGGAATGGATGCTTGGAGTATAGTTGTGAACTTCTATTCCTAGCCATTGTTTTCTTTTGGGGGGTGGTGGTGGCATTGTGGGGCTTGAACTCTGGGTGCTGTCCCTGAGCTCTTCAGCTCAAGGCAAGTGCTCTACCGCTTCCGGTTTTCTGGTGGTTTATTGGAGATAAGAGTATCACTGACTTTTCTGGCTGGGCTGGCTTTGAACGACAATCCTCAGATTTCAGCCTCTTTAGTAGCTAGGATTACACGCATGAGCCACTGGCACCTGGCTTCACTGTGGTTTTAATTTGCTTTTCCTAATGATTACTAATGTTTAGTATTTCCCCTACATAACTGTTATCTCTTTGTGTATCTTATTTTAAGAAAAGTCTTTTCACATTTTTTTCTGACTTTTTCCTTCTCACTTATACTGGGATTTGAACTCCCTAAGTATGCCCTCTACCACTAGTATACACCTAGTCCTCCGCCCCCCCCCCCGTATCCTCCCCCCCGCCAAAAAAAAGGGTCTGTGAATTTACCTGGGCCCAACCTAAACCCTGATTCTCTTAATTATAGTACATCTCCTGAGTATAGGTAGTATACCACCGTATCCAGTTTATTGGTTGAGATATGGTCTTACTATTTTGCCAAGGTATTATCCTCCTTATCTCCATCTTCCAACTAGATGGGGATTACAAGTAAGTGTGAGCCATCTCACCTGTCTTTTATTAATGTGTTCAAAAGGTCTGTTTTCTTTATGATTTAGACTTGGTATGTTACATGTTTCTAGGAATTTATCCATTTAACAATATGTTAGGCATGTAACTCTAGAGTGTTGTTTTTTTTTTGAGTGAACAGATAGATGGATGAGTGAATGAGAAGGCAAGCTGGAAATGATTAAGAGCTTTTAACTTTGGAAATAGTGCTTACTGATTTCTGTGTAATTGGGCTTAGTGGGGATGCTAGGGACTTTGGTAATATAGTAGAATTCATCAGAATATCCTTAAAGATAATATTAGTGACCATGTATCATATTTTGACCCTCAAACCCTCTTTAGTTGGTGTTGTATAGAATAAGATTCACTTCCCTAGAATACAACTAGTGATAATTGGCAATTTCTAGTTGTTGCAAAGTATTAAATCCCTTATAATGAAGTAATTGTTTTGTTTTTATTCAAGATTTACAACTTTTTTTTTTGGGTGGGGGGTCCGGTTGTGGGGCCTGAACTCTGGACTTGGGAGCTGTCCCTCAGCTCTTCAGCTCAAGGCTAGCACTCTACCACTTGAGCCACAGCGCCACTTCTGGCTTTTTTTTTCCTTTTTTCTTATGTGGTGCTGAGGAATCCAACCCAGGGCCTCATGCATGCAAGGCAAGCACTCTACCACTGAGCCACCTTCCCAGCCCCAAGATTTACAACTTTGATAATTGGGCAAGTTGTAGTTATTAGGAAGAATTCTGCTAACATAATGCATGACACTTTCTTTTGCCTAGTAAATTGGTTGTTTCTGACCATCTTAGTAAATAGCATACTGTAGCCTTTGGCTCTCAAACTTTAATGAGCATAATAAAGCAGTTTATGAATACAATGCATCTTGATCAATATTGCCCCTTTAGATGAAATCTTGCATACTTTTTGTTTTTGCTGTTGTTTTTTGTCTGAGCTGGCCTTACACCTCCATCCTTCCAAGAAGTTAGGATTACATTCATGTGCCACTGTGCCTAATGATAGTATTATTTTATAAAATCTATTCCAGTGAATTATTGTGATTTTTATAGAATTTAGTAATTTCTTTGCTGTCTTACATTATGCTGTCTTACCCAAAGGCAGTCTCTGAATTCCAAGGATTCTTGGCACGACCTATAACTTTGCATTTTTCTTAACTTGTGTTAGTATCATTAGAATGTATATATAACATATGAATTATTTTTTTGGTCAGTTGTGGGGATTGAATTCTGGGCTCTGTCCCTCAGCTCTTTAGCTCAAGGCAAATACTCTACCACTTGAGCCACAGCTTCACTTCTGGATTCCTGGTGGTTAGTTGGAGATAAAAGTCTCACAGGTGGCTGGGTGGCTCAGTGGTAGAGTCCTTGCTTTGCATGAATGAGGTCCTGGGTTCGATTCCTCAGCACCACATAAGCAGAAAAGGCCGGAAGTGGGGCTGTGGCTCAAGTGGTAGCGCATTAGCCATGAGCTGAGGGACACTGCCCAGGCCCAGAATTCAGGCCCCACTACTGACCAAAAAAAAAAAAGTCTCACAGGAAGCCAGGCACTGGTGGCTCAGGAGGCTGAGATCTGAGGATCACAGTTCAAAGCCAGCCTGGGCAGGAAAATACATGAGACTCTTATCTCCAATAAACCACTAGAAATCCGGAAGTGGTGCTGTGGCTCAAGTGGTAGAGCACTAGCCTTGAGCTGAAGAGCTGAGGGACAGCACCCAGGCCCAGAGTTCAAGCCCATGACTTAAAAAAAAAAAAAAAAAAAAAAAAAAAAGGTCTCACAGGGAATTTCCTGCCCAGGCTGGCTTTGAACCGCAATTCTCAGATCTCAGTCTCCTGTGTGGCTAGGATTACATACATGAGCCACTGGCTCCCAGCAGTGAGTTATTTTCGGGAATAAAAAAATCTTTTTAAACAAAAACTAACAGGTAAAACATTTATTAAATCATATTTTACTCAGTACATCAAAATACAGTGATCCTTCACCTATTATGGGAGTTACATTCCAGAGACCTCATGATAGGTGAAAATCTGTGAAGTAGCAATAACTTTATGTGGATTTTCACCTATCACGGGACTCTCTGGAATATAACTCCCACTATAGGTGAGGGAATCACTAATTTACATTAAAAAAAATCCTGCGATACAGTAAAGCCTCAATAAGTGAACCACAATTTAGTGAGGGATAATTATATCATTTTATACCATCAATATAAAAATCATCAGTGAAATGTTTTACATTTTGTTTTTAACACTATGTAAAATCAGTTGCACATTTTCCACTTATAATACATGTCTATTTAGATTTAGATGTGATGTCTGTTTAGATGCTAGATTTTCAGCAACTGTAGTGAAATGAAGTCCTTCTAAAACCATAAGTTTGTACTTAAAGGAATTTTATGCTGCTGTACTTTTGAAATGTGAAGTTAAGGTTAAATAACTGTCCTCTGGGGTACATATTCGAAGGAATAAAAGAATATGTTGAAAAGATAATCTGCATTCATATGTTTATTGCAATACTAGTCTCAATAACTGAAATGCAGAATCAACCTGTGTGTGCTCCAGCAGACAGGTGAATAAAGAAATATGGTATATATGCACAAGAGAATACTATTTAGCCATAAAAAGAATGAAATCCTGCAACAACTTGAAAGAACCTGGAAGATACTATGTTAAGACAAGCTAGGTATCGGAAGCTATGTTCCTCAGTCATGTGGAATGTAGAAAGGTTCACCCCATAGAAGTATTGAGATTAAAGACCAAATAAAATCTGAAGGTCAATTTCTCAATGGCACATTTTAAGCATTCAGGAAGATGTGGCTGCCAATTAGGAAGGCACCATATAAATTACGTACAATAAGTAAGAGATCTCAGGCTCCTGTGAGAGCAAGCATAGGAGGAGATGAGAAAGAGAGTCAACATTTATTGTAACAAAACTATAATGCTGGGCTGGGCATGTGGCTTAGTGGTAGAGTGCTTGCCTAGCATGAATGAAGCCCTGGGTTCCATTCCTCAGTACCACACAAACAGAAAAAGTCAAAAGTGGCAATGTGGCTCAAGTGGTAGAGTGCTAGCCTTGAGCAAAAGAAGCTCAGGAATAATACCCAGACCCTGAGTTCAAGCCCCAGGTCTAGCAAAAAACAAAAACAGAAACAAAACAAAAAAATCTATAATGCATTTCAATCCATAATTTATTGAACCTACAACAATCCTATGGGATAGGGTGTGGTTTAATGTTGCAGATGAAGAGGCTGAGAGTTTTAAGTTGACAGCAATCACAGCAATCACATGTGATCAGTGCAAGACCATAGTGCTCCCTGAGCCTCAGGTAAGGATGGAAGAATTTATCAATGGAAGTTAGAAATCTGGCAATGAATTATACCATAGTTACTTCATAGGAATATTATGTTCAGGTTTGTTATATTTTCCAAGTTGGAGCAAATACAGACACAGAAACAATTACTTAGTTTCTTCCAGAAAGTAAAAAGGCAGCTAGTCCTGGTTGGTTACAAACATTCAAATTATTGTGGTACATTAGAAACCCTACATCTGTTATACAAAATACTCTGTTTTGTGCGCCAGGGCTTAGTGTAGAACACTGTTCTCAAAGTGTGGTTCCTAGACCAGTACCAACAAATCAAGTGGCTCTTACCTCAGACATGCGGTGTAAGAAATTCCAGAGTTGGGCATACAATTTGTTGTTCTTTTGTTTGAAATGTTTGTTTGAAAGGCTGGCCTTGACTATCTGGGCTAAAGTGTTCCTCCTTGCCTTATCTTTGAAACAGCTAGTACTTATTACAGGTTTGTGCCACTGTGCCTGGCTACAATCTGTTTTAATAAGCCTTTCCTCAATGTGATGTATACTAAAGTCTAATAAGCACTACCATGGAATATACAACTACTAATAAAAGTTTCCACTTGGGCACTGTTGGCTCAGGCAAGGATTGTAGAATTTATAATCTGTTGCCTGTAATCCTAGCTATTCAGGAGGCTGAGATCTGAGGATCATGGTTCAAATCCAGTCCTGGTAGGAAGCCCATGAGAACCTTATCTCCGATTAAAAGTACCAAGAAGCCAGAAATTGAGCTATGGCTCTACTGGTAGAGCACTAGTCTTGAGAACAAAGCTCAGGGACAACATCCCAGGACCTGAGTTCAAGCCCCAGGATTGCCACCAAAAACAGAAAATCCAAACAGACTGAAAGTATTAGTTAATGTTCACAATTCACAACTAGGGGACTTACTTAAATTTTAACATTAGAATTTTGGAGAGCCAATATTTTTAAATCTCCATGGCTACCACTTTCCATTTAGTAGTCTTATTTGCTTTGCTTGTTGCTGTATGGAAACAGTGTTGGTTAATCCCCCAGTCTCTGCCAAACCCTTTTTCTTTTTCTCTTTTTTCTTGTTTCAATATTGAGGATTGAGTTCAGAGCACTATACATACTAGGCAAGCACTTTTGCTGTGTCCCCAGCATTTCATTGTTGTAAACTGAAAAGCTGGGGCTGGGAAGGTGGCTCAGTGGTAGAGTGCTTGCCTTGCATGCATGATGCCTTGGGTTCGATTCCTCAGCACCACATAAGCAGAAAAGGCTGGCAATGGTGCTGTGGCTCCAGTGGTAGAGAGCTAGCCTTGAGCTGAAGAGCTGAGGGACAGCACCTAGGTCCAGAGTTCAGGCCCCGGGCTGGGAAGGTGGCTCAGTGGTAGAGCACTTGCCTTGCATGCTCGAGGCCCTGGGTTCGATTCCTCGGCAGCACATAAGAAAAAAGCCGGAAGTGGCGCTGTGGCTCAAGTGGTAGAGAGCTAGCCTTGAGCTGAAGAGCTGAGGGACAGTGCCCAGGCCCAGAGTTCAGGCCCCACGACAGAACCCCCCCCCAAAAAAAAAAAACAGAGTTCAGGCCCCATGACTGGCAAAAATAAATAAAATAAACTGAAAAGCTGTTACTTTTTAAGGAATCATTTGAGGGTAAGGCTAGGGAAAAAAGTGCTAATCATAATATAAAAACATTTTATGAAATGTTTCATAATAGTTTAAAAAATTATCACTCTTCAGGGGGCTAGGAAGGTGGCTCGGTGGTAGAGCGCTTGCCTTGCATGCATGAGGCCCTGGGTTCGAGTCCTCAGCACCACATAAGCAAAAAAAGAAAAAAGCCGGAAGTGGTGCTGTGGCTCAAGTGGTAGAGTGCTAGCCTTGAGCTGAAGAGCTGAGGGACAGCACCCAGGCCCAGAGTTCCAGCCCCACGACTGGACCCAAAAAAAAACAACAAAAATTATCACTCTTAAAAAAAACAAGGTAATAAAAATTTTAGGACATAGTTCTGGAAGCATGAGTAGGACTCATAAAAATAGGTCCTATTGCCGGGCGCCGGTGGCTCATGCCTAGTTACTCATCCTAGCTACTCAGGAGGCTGAGATCTGAGGATCGCGGTTCAAAGCCAACCTGGGCAGGAAAGTCCGTGAACTCTTATCTCCAGTAAACCACCTAGAAAACCGGAAGTGGTGCTGTAGCTCAAGTGGTAGAGTGCTCGCCTTGAGCTGAAGAGCTGAGGGACAGCACTCAGGCCCAGAGTTCAAGCCTCACAACTGACAAAAAAAAAAAAAGGTCCTATTGTGTCCTATTACACTCTATCTATCTATCTATCTATCTGTCTGTCTGTCTGTCTGTCTGTCTGTCTGTCTGTCTGTCTGTCTGTCTGTCTGTCTGTCTGTCTGTCTGTCTAGTCCTGGGGCTTGAGCTCAGTCCTGGGCTCTGTAGCTAAGCTTCTTTTGCTCAAAGCTAGCACTGCACCACTTGGCACAGTACTACTTCTGGCTCTTTATGTGGTAGTGAAGAATGGAACCAAGGGCTCCATGCATGCTAGGCAAGGACTCTACCACTAAGTCACATTCCCAGCTCTATTATACTTTTTTTAAACCTTGCCATCTGTATTAGTACAGTTTTCATTACAATAACAAAATATTGAGGTTGGTAATATAAAAAGAAGAGATCAGTTTATTTAGCTCACAGTACCAGATATCTAAAAGTATGAATGTAACTTCTGCTTGGCCCTCATTAGGCCTTATAGTGATGGCATCACAGGGGAACCTGAAGAAGAGATCACAGGACAGGACAGGACAGGAAGAAGACAGGGCAGAGGGGGTACTTGCTCACTGCCAAAGGAACTAGAGTCCCATTAGAACTTCTCCACTCCCTTCTGAATTTAATGCTCCTGTTTGTCTAATGACCTTACAGTAAGCCCCTCATATGAAAGATTCCACCATGTCCCAACACGTTCATATTGGGAACCAAGTGTGGGAACACATGTGGGGAACACATTCAAATCATAATATTGTTTTAAGTATAAAGGAAAAGCCAGTCCAGTAGCATTGCAGCATACAACAAGTATACTATAGTTAATTAACCTGTAATCCTTACCCATCTTAAAGGTAATATTTAGTAGAGTCTGTGTGGGAAAAAGTAGTCTTATGATAGTATCTGTGTCAGGAATAGAACCAATAGGAGGCATATATAATTATCAAAGAGAATTCATTAGATTGGCCTATACCATTAGAGGCTAGGTAGTCCCACAGTGGCCCATCTGCAACCTGGGGAGCTGGGAAAACCAGAAACTGTTTCTGAACAAGAGGGCCAGTGATGCAGCTCCAGAAGGCCTGAGGAACCCTGGAGACTCACTTGTGTGAGTCCTTTGTCAAGGACTGAAGAAACTGAAATCTGATACTGAAGAGCAATGGCAGCAGCAAAAATTTTTTCCTCCAAAAAAACCATGTTTATAGCCAGGCACTGATGGCTCATACCTGTAAACCTGTAAAACTGAGGATCTCAGTTCAAAGTCACCCGTCAGACAAGTCTGTGAGACTTTTGTCTTTAAAAAAAAAAAAGTGGGCTGGGAAGGTGGCTCAGTGGTAGAGCGCTTGCTTTGCATACATGAGGCCCTGGATTCGATTCCTCAGCACCACTTAAGCAGAAAAAAAAAAAAGCCAGAAGTGGCACTGTGGCTCAAGTGGTAGAGCACTCGCCTTGAGCTGAAGAGCTGAGGGACAGTGCCTAGGCCCAGAGTTCAGGCCCCACGACTGGACCCAAAAAACAAACAAAACAAAACAAAAAAGTAGAGGTATGGCTCATGGTATAGAGCCCCAGCCTTGCCTTAAAAAGCCAGGCGAGAGTACAAGGACCTGAATCCAGGCTTTGGCTACAAGGATAGTTTTCTTAGCTAAATTCAGTTTAGTTTTGAATTTGGTTTAATTTTCATTTCCCTCAAATATTTCTTCTGACTCAGCTTTGGAAATATACACCAATTGTCAGCCTACATACATTTTTTTTGTTTTGTTTTGTCAGTCATGGGGCTTGAACTCTGGGCCTGGGCCCTGTCCCTGAGCTCCTCAGCTCAAGGCTAGCACTCTACCACTTGAACCGCTGGGCTACTTCCAGTTTTCTGGTGGTTTTTCGGAGATAAGAGTCTCAAGGACTTTCCTGCCTGGGCTGGCGTTGAACTGTGATCCTCAGATCTCAGCCTCCTGAGTATCTAGGATTACAGGCGTGAGCCACTAGTGCCTAGCCATCCTTCTGCTAGGATATATGAAAAGTAAAACTGAAAAAATAAAGCTGGTTTGAAGTCATCATTCAGTATATATACTTGCTTCTCTGATAACCTATAAACAGGCTGTCTTTTTTTTTTTTTTTTTAATACATGAGCCGGGCACTATGGCACATTGCTTGTAGCACAAGTTATTTGAGAGGCTTTACAGAAGAAATCCTGGAGGCATGCTGAGAAGCATGGCAAAAATCCATCTCAAAAAAAAAAATGTGGATTGTCTTTATAATTTCTAGTAAGGTATTTTTAAAGTTTTTATTATTGCCCTATTTTTAAAAGAATGTGTAAAAAAATCAGCTAAGCTTAGTTGAGAGAGGTTTGGGCAAGAACTAGTTCTGGGTTTGAGTAAAGGCACAATTAAAGATGTGCCCCCAGAGCTGGGCCCTGGTGGCTCATGCCTGTAATCCTAGCTACTCAGGAGACTGAGATCTGAGGATCATGATTGAAAGCCATTGTCCAAAAAAAACTGTACTCTTTACCTGACTTATGTAACTGTAATCCCTCTGCATATCACTTCTTATAATAGCAATGAAGATTAAATTAAAAAAAAAAAGAAACATAACATTCAGAGAATAAGAAAGAACCCTTGGAAATTGAAAGTATTTTATCAAAATAAAGTTGAAGAAATCCATGAAAGCAGGAAACCATTTTTAAAAGATACCATAGTCTTATAAGAGGTTTAACATCTAGCTATTTGGGTTCCAGAAAGAGAAAAAGGACTACAGAGAAGGACAAGGAAAATATCCAGGAAATATTTTGTTTCAGTTTTTCAAAACTGAAGAATACAATCTCTAGATTTGAAGTACCCATCAAGAGTTCTACATAATGAAAAGAAAAAAGATTCTCCTCTAGAGCACTGGGGATGGAACTCAGTGGTAGAGTGGTTTGCGTAGCCTGCAGGAGGCCCTGGGTTTAATCCCCAGTACCTAAAACAAGCACACATAGGGTACTTTGTTATGAAACTTTGGAACACCAGTATCATAGCAAGTACAAACTTGCTGTAGGGTTAGTGGTATAGTAAGCTGTAGATCATGAAATTGAGTGGCTGTTGTATAACAATAATTCTTTTAAGGATAGGTGCTGGAGGCTTATGCCTATAATACTAGCTACTCAGGAGGCTGAGATCTGTAAGTTGGAGGTTTGAAGCCAGCCCAGATAGAGAAGTCCTGTAGACTCTTATCTTCAAATAACCGGCAAAAAATAGAGCTGGAGGTATGCCAGCCTAGCAAGCAGCAAGGCCCCTGAGTTCAACCCCAGCACTCCCCCCCAAAAAAAATTAAAAAAATTATCCTTTAAAGTGGGAGCTGACTTGGCTCTCAGCCTAATGGTATAAAAGACATCAATCCACATTGATTTCTTCTTGGGTAGACCTTTGAAATATTTATCTTCTGGGAGGCACCCAGAAGACAAATCTTCTCCCTTGCATTTTTAATTAATACATCCTTAGTACTACTTATTTGCTTATAACAAATAAATGCAATCATTAGTCTACATGGATTTTTCCCATTTATTTATTTATTTATTTATTTATTTATTTATTTATTTATGGTATGTGTGTGCCTGCTGGCTTTGAACCTTGATCTTCGAATTTATTTATTTATGGTATGTGTGTGCCTGCTGGCTTTGAACCTTGATCTTCGAATTTTAGCCTCCAATAATAGCTAGGATCACAGTATAAGCACCTAACATTCAGCTTTCTTGTTACTTTTAAGATCTAGGTCTTGACATGGTGGCTCATCCCTGTAATCCTCGCTACTCAGGAGCATGCTCTTGAAAGGAATATGGGACCCTAGCCTTGAAGGGTGTTACTGATATGGAAATAGTGGACAGAGTCTGTTCATGTACAGGCCTTCTGGCTTCCTAGTCAGCGGCAACCATTAGAGTGTGTTTGCTCTCCCAGTCTACTGTGTGATCTCTTTCTGGCCGCTCCTCATCTCTGTCTCAGTGCTCTGTCTCAGTGTCTAGGGGGTTTTATATCCTGGCCTGTGCTCTGATTGGTCACCTCTATGCAACTAAAGTGTAGAAAGGATAGAACAGGACATTCTAGTCTCATAGCTAGGATTTTTCTTTGAACGATCTTACATTTTCCATATTCTAGTCTCATCTTGGTAAGTCAGCAATTTATTAGAGGCAAGATGTTCTTTGAGGGCTCTGGACTCATAACAGAACCTTTTAGCTTTTTAACTAATTTTACTCTGTCAATATAGGGTCTAGCCTTTTTATCTCCCTTTCTGGCCCTGAAGTAAATGGCTTTACCCCTACTGTACACTACTGGCCATGATGTGCTACCACAGGCAATGGGCTTAACCAAGGTAAACCTCTCTTGTTATAGAAATATAAAACTGACTAACACAGAGTACCTGATTCATTTTTACCAAGTTTAGAAAAGATATCGAGTTGTTGAAAGAGTATGATCATTGATTCATTAACCATTGGGCTGGGAAGGTGGCTCAGTGGTAGAGCGCTTGCCTTGCATGCCTGATGCCCTGGGTTCGATTCCTCAGCACCACATAAGCAAAAAGAAAAAAGCCGGAGGTGGCACTGTGGCTTAAGTGGTAGAGCGCTAACTTTGAGCTGAAGAGCTGAGGGACAGCGCCCAGACCCAGAGGTCAGGCCCGCTGACCGGACCAAAAAAAAAAAAAAGAAAACTCAGAAAATTTGGGGGAAACAAAATTGTATAAGATAAGTTGAGAATGTGGCTCAGTGGAACTTAGCCTAGTAAGGTCAAGTTCTGAGTTCAAAAACCAGTACTGCCAAAATATTGCATAAGAAAAGAACATGATTATAGTCTATCGTTTTCTTTTGTGTATTTACTTAATTACATAGCCATTATAATGTAGAGTGAATGTTGATACTCAGAAAAGATGACACATGAATGTAGGGAGGAGATGAGGAAAATTCAAAAAGTGGGCGATATGAGAGATATAAAAAGACTGTGCCCATTGTCCATGGTAAGAATATTAAAATTGAGAAATTCATGAAAAAAATCTTTAGAAATATGTAACATAACAGTAATTAGAATTAGAGCTAAAAGGATTGGAAATGATTGCCTCTGGGGAATGGTTATTGGGAATTAGGAGGGATTAAACATCTGCTGTTGTGCTAATTGGTATTTTTACTTTTAGACTATGTCTCTATACTTGGGTTTCTTATAGACATCACATAGTTGCATTGTATTTTTACTAAGCTGTCTTTTGGTGCATTTAGATCACAAGTTTAGTGTACCTTAGAGCTTATATCTACTGTGTTACTTTTTGTTGTTGCAGTCCTCCTTGTTTTTCCTTTCTGTGTTCTCTGTCTTGTCTTCTTATGAATTTCCAGAACATTTTTTTAGAATTTATTTGTAATAGTTTTCATGTATCTCTTTTTAAAGTTCTTTTAGTTCTTGCCTTAGTAAATAAATTATATATACCTAATTGATCAGTCTATTAGTGTTTGTTATACTATTTTGAGAAAAAATAAACTTCAGCTTATTTTATATCTCTTTCTCTTCCCTGACAGTTGTCTTAAGAATTTCCTCTACATGCATTTGGAATTATATCAAATGATGTTAAAATTTTGTTTCAACCATCAAATGTAATACAGAAAATTTGAGAAAAGCTTTTTATCTTCACTTGTTTCTACTTACTGTGTATTATGGAATAAGTTGTTCACTCTCTTCCAAATTTGTATGTTGAGGTCCTAATCCCTAGTATCTTAGAATGTGACTATGTTTAGAAATAAGAAGGGGGTAAAAGAGTAATTAAATTAAACTGGTGGGGCTGGGAAGTTGGCTCCGTGGTAGAGTGCTTTCCTCCCATGTATGAGGCCCTGGATTCAATTCCTCAGCACCACATAAGCAGAAAAAGTCAGAAGTGGCTCTGTGGCTCAAGTGGTAGGATGCTAGCCTTGATTGAGCTGAAGAGTTGAGGGACAGCACCCAGGCTCAGAGTTCAGCCCCCATGACCGACAAAATAAATAAATAAATAAAATTAAAATGGGATCATTTTAGTAGCTCTTAATTTAATACTGTTATTGTAGAAGTATCAGGAGGACATTAGGACAAAGACAAATAAGAAAGATCATATGGAAACAGAATACAACCCTCTGTAATACAGTGAGGTAGACCAGATTAAACCAACCTTGCCAACATCTTGATCTTGGACTTCTAGCCTACAGACCCTCAGGGAAAAAAAACCCAAAAAACAAAACAAAAAATTAACTTGAGGGTTTTAAACCACCTAGTAAAGCTAGGGATGTGGCTTAAATTGTAGAACTCCAACCTAGCCAGGTACAAAGCCTCAAGTACAAATTCCAGTGCTGGTAGGGATGAGAGAACCACCCAGACCATGGCAGTATTTTCTCATGGCAGTCCCAAAAAACTAATAGGCTTCATTCTTGTTGTTCTAAGCTTCCTTTCTTCATTGTTTTCTTTCGGTTTAGAGAACTTCCTGTAGCCATTTTAGTTAGATCAGCTGTCATATGTTCTCTTAGTTTTTCTTCATCAGGAAATGTCTTTATTTTGCCTTTTATTCCTATAGGATGTTTTGCTGGATAAATGATTCAAGTAGACAGTTATTTTTCCATCAGCATTTAAAAGATGCTGTGGCACTTCAGTGTGAGCTCCATGGTTTCCATCATGAAATAGGCTGTCGTCTCTGTGTTTCACCAATTTTTAGGTTTTTTTCTTTATCTTCAGAAATTTAGCTATAATGTGGCTTAATTAAATTGGGGGGGTGTTATATTATTTGGTGTTTGCTCAGCTCCTTGAGTCTAGGTGGGTGAATATGATTAAATAATAGTAATAGATGTGTGAATGTGATCAAAGTTCATTATATATACATATGGAAATAGAACAATGAATCCTTTACTCTGTGTAATTAATATATGGCTAATCAAATTTAGGAGACTTTCAGTCACCTTCAACTCCTTTCTTGGGCTACTCTCCTTGTCTTGTCTCTGCTCATTGTTATTGGAGGGTTGATAGTTTGGAGACATAAGCTCTAAATCTGGGACACCTGGGACAAAACAAAAATAACAGCACAACAAAACTTGATGATAAAACAGGAATGTTGTTGCTGTTGTTCCTTAAATCCTGAGTGCCTAGTCATCTTCTTTCAGTCTTTTAGAGTCTTATGTAGATATAATATGTATTATCTAGGGTTTTTAGTTTTACTTAGTAGAAAGAATAGGGAACAGTTTGTGTCCCAACTTCCTGGAAGCAAAAATCACTAACATTTAAAATTATATAAATTTATTGTTAATCCACAAATCGTGTAAAATAATGTGATTTTGGAATGAAAAGCATAAGAAAATATTTTCTGATATTTGTAGGTTAATATTAATAGCCAAAAGAAAACTGTATTTTATTGTATGCTGGCTTAACAAATTTTTCTTCGAAATGGCATAGTGGTTGAAAACAATAAAGAAATACATAAGTTTAGATAGTTTTCCAATGTGGCAAATCGAAAGAGAAAGCTTCAAAAGTATAGTGAACAGTCATCAGTCATCAAAAATATTTTCATTTAGAAATAATCTTTTAATTTTCAGATCATAGCAAAACATGACCACATCTCCATTTTTGTTGTGATTGTTGTGTTGTTCATGGGGTTTGAACTTGGGCTGGGTGCTGTCCCTGAGCTTTTTCACTCAAGGCCAGCACTCTACCACTTTGAGCCACAATGCCACTTCTGGTTTTCTGGGGGCTCATTGGAGATAAGAGTCTCACAGAGTTTCCTGCCTAGACTGGCTTTGAACTGCAATGCTCAGATCTCAGCCTCCTGAATAGAATTACAGGTGTGAGCCACTGGCACCCAGCTCACATCCCTATTTTTGAAGAAATGTGAAATTCATTAATTTATATGTGAATCCATCAAAATTTCTATGAATAAATTATATATAACCCTCTCCCAAATACCTTCATTTGACAGGAAACTTTGTTGTTTCTGCTTGATATTCTTTTTTTTTTTTTTTGGGTCCGGTCGTGGGGCCTGAACTCTGGGCCTGGGCACTGTCCCTTAGCTTTTCACTCAAAGCTGGCATGCTACCACTTAAGTATCACCTTTGCATGCCTGATGCCCTGGGTTCGATTCCTCAGCACCACATAAGCAAAAAGAAAAAAGCCGGAGGTGGCACTGTGGCTTAAGTGGTAGAGTACTAGCCTTGAGCTGAAGAGCTGAGGGACAGTGTCCAGGCCCAGAGTTCAAGCCCCACAACCGGGCCAAAAAAAAAAAAAAAAAAAAATGTACCCATTATCTTGCCCGTGTAATTGTACAGTATTTTCACAATTAAAAAAGAAAAAACCTCACTATTAAAAAATATATATATATATTGTTTTTCATTTCCTGCAAATGGCATTATTCTTTAAGCCAAATAATATTCCATTATATATAATGGAATATATAAACAATGAAATATAGCATATAATAAATTATGAGTTGTATATTATACATAATATATAGATATATTATACATATTCTGTATCTTATATTTAATGTACACACATACATATACCACTTTTTTTTACCCATCCATTAGTTTGTAGAGCTTAGTTTGTAGGCTGATTCCATAGCATAGCTACTGTGAATAATGCTGCATTGAACATGAGTGTGCAAGTACCTCTATTATTTTCTGAACAGCATTCCTTCTGATAAATGCCCAAGAGTGGTAAATGCTGTATTGCATAGTAAGTATATTTTTAGGTTTTGAGGATCCTCTATACTAATTTCCATAGTAATTATACTAGTTTATACTTCTACCAGCAGTTCCTTTTTCTCCACATCCATGCCAACATTTATTTGTGTTCTTAATGATAACCATGCTGAAATGAGATGTAATCTCAATGTTTGATATGCTTTATTATGGCCAAGAATGTTGGGCATTTTCAGAATTTATAATCCATTTTTATTACTACTTTCAAAAAGAGTATGTTCATATCTTTTGTCCACTTATTAATTGGGTTGTTGAAAAAACTGTTTTTCTCTGAATTTATTCCTTCAGGAAATGGCTTTGAAACATTTTTAAAACAAAGTGATCAGCCTAAACATTTTAAAGCTCAAAAGAAAATAGTTTGTGTACTCTAGGTTTTTTGTTTGTTTGTTTGTTTTTTGTTGCTCATGGGGCCTGCCTGAATTCTAGGCCTGAGTTCTGTCCGTCAGCTCTTCAGCTCAAGGCTAGCTCTCTACCAGTTGAACCACAGTGCCACTTCTGGCTTTTTCTGTTTATGTGGTGCTGAGGAATCGAATCCAGCCAGGGCCTCATGCATGTAAGGCAAGCACTCTACCATTGAGTCACCTTCCCAGCCCCATTTTTCCAGTTTTATTTAAACTCATGGCCCTTTTGTTGTTGTTGTTGTTAGTGGGAGTGGTGGTCCTGGGGCTTAAACTCAGCCTGGGCATTGTCCCTCAGCTTTTCAGCTCAAGGCTAATGCTTTACCCCTTGAGCCACAGAGCCACTTCTGGTTTTCTGGTGGTTTATTGAAGATAAGAATCTCACAGGGCTGGGAAGGTGGCTCTGGTTTTCTGGTGGTTTATTGAAGATAAGAATCTCACAGGGCTGGGAAGGTGGCTCAGCGGTAGAGTGCTTGCC
>NW_012267261.1:8440314-8441942 GCF_000151885.1 Dipodomys ordii
GGCTTTTTTCTTTTTGCTTATGTGGTGCTGAGGAATCGAACCCAGGGCCTCATGAATTCAAGGCAAGCGCCCTACCACTGAGCCACCTTCCCAGCACCTACTCTGTATATTTATATTGTACAACCATCACCACTGTCCATCTCTAGAACTTTTCATTCTCCTAAACTCTCTATTAAACAGCCATTCTCCATTCCCTGTCCCTACCCCCAGCTCCTGGTAACCATGTCTTTATGACTTTTAACTATTTTAGGTACCTCACATAGATGGAATTACATAATATTTGTCTTTTAGAGTCTAACCTATTACAAACAGTGCTTCTAGTGCAATGTAACAGTTTATGTGACTAAGTGGCAATGTAAATATTTTAGATTTATTAAAACGTGTTTTTCTGAAAATGGGCAGCCAGCTTGGGAAAACTAAATTGAGTATATAAAGTATCGAATTCAGAGAATGCAGTTTTTCCTTAACAACATCTCTTTGGAACCATATACCCTGAGGTTGCTAAGAGCACATGCACACACATTCCGTGGTTTGAACTGAGGGCCTGGGCACTGTCCCTTAGCTTTTCACTCAGGTTTGAACTGAGGGCCTGGGCACTGTCCCTTAGCTTTTCACTCAAAGCTGGCATGCTACCACTTAAGTATCACCTTCACTTCTGGCTTTTTAGGGTGGTTAACTGGAGATAAGAATCTCACAGGCTGGGAATTTGGCTCAGTGGTAGAGTGCTTGCCTCACATGCATGAGGCCCTGGATTCGATTCCTCAGCACCACATAAGCACAAAAAGCCGGAAGTGGCACTGTGGCTCAAGTGGTAGAGTGCTAGCCTTGAGCTGAAGAGCTGAGGGACAGTGCCCAGGCCCAGAGTTCAGATCTCCTCCCCCCCCTGCCCCCCCAAAAAAAGAATCTTACGACTTTCCTGCCCAGGCTGGCTTCAAACCATGACCCTTAGATCTCAGCCTCCTGAGGAGCTAGGATTGTTGGTGTGAGCTACTGGCTCCTAGTTTGCTGAATTTTTTTTTTTAATGATAGGATTAGGAAGCATATCCTTTGGTTCATTTTCCCTACCCGTTGGTTCAAGCTTTCTTTACACAGCTTGCTCCTACAGAATCTCTTCTTGGACTTTTGTCCTATTAAGTACAGGATAGCTGAACTCAGGAGGGAAAGTGGGAGAAAAATGAGGAGGGGGTAACAATGTTCAACAAGTAATGTCCTCATTACCTTACATATGTAACTGTAACCCCTCTGTACATCACCTTGACAATAAAATTAAATTAAAAAAGTATAGCTGACATTAGAAATGACAAAATAATAGCATTTGCAGGGAAATGGATGGAGCTAGAAGGAATCATGTTGAGTGAGGTAAACCAAGAGCAAAGAGACAAACGGTACATGGTCTCCCTGATAAGTGGATGTTAAATCCAAAATGTTAGGTGATACGACAAAATTAACAGGACTTAAGAAACAAAGAACTCCTACTCATCTGGTCAAACCACAAACCACTACTAAATAACCCCATGCTGCTGATCACATGTATGGTATATATGTGTACACCGTTATATGTTATAGACCGTGATAGACAATTTGCTCCAGGAAAGTTAGAATGAGTTTGTGACTTTAAATGAGCATCA
>NW_012267261.1:8447327-8449304 GCF_000151885.1 Dipodomys ordii
AAAAAAAAAAAAAAGAATCTCACAGACTTTCCTGCTTGGGCTGGCTTTTGAACTGCAGACCTCAGATGTCAGCTTTCTGAGTAGCTGGGATTACAGGCATGAGCCACCAGCGACCAGATTCATAGCCCATTTGAGGCAGAAACCCATGTTCTTTCTTTCCTAAGTTAACTAAAAATTTTTTTATTTTAGTTTAGTTGACATTTTTTGTTTTCTTTACATTATTTGGAAAGAGAAATATGTAATATATTTAAATGATATATGAAAATAACAGGAAAAAATGGATAGAAAATTCCTGATCTATGTATATAAATATGCTTTCTCATCATTAAGATTTAGGCCGGGAATTTAGGTTAGGGTTGATTACATCTTACCATGCTGGATACACTGAGTTAACTGCCCAGCACCAATACAGATAAATAATATAAAATACTTAAAAATAGCCAGGCACCGATGGCTTATGCCTGTAATCCTAGCTACTAAGGACGCTGAGATCTGAGGGTCATGGTTCAAAGCTAGCCTGAGCAGGAAAGTCTGTGAGACTCTTATCTCTAATAAACTGCCAGAAAACTGGAAGTGGTGCTGTGGTTCAAGTGGAAGAGAGCTCGCCTTGAGCTGAAAAGCTGAGGGACAGCACCCAGGCCTGAGTTTAAGCCCCATGATCAACAACAACAACAACAACAAAATATATATATATATGCACACATACACACACACACACACACACACACACACACACACACACATATGACAAGATACTAATGGTCTTTATTGTCACACATTTCTTCAGTAAACCTAATAAGCCTCATAACAGAAAGCCATGTGTAATTTAAATCTATTCTAGAACGTTTCTATCCACTGTGTCACTACAGGGTATAGTATTTCTAACTGGCCAGAGCAAATATAGGTACTTTGTTTCCACCCTTTAATAGCATTTTCCTATATTCCTTTTGGCCTCCAGCAGTAAGCTGTGTGTGGTGCCCCTTAGGTCCACTGTATACTGTGGTTCTAAAGCCAATGTCAGATGTTTCAGGTTTTGTTACACTGGCCTTTCACTTCCAGGTATCAATGTCTGCTGTTTTTGTTTTTATTTGCTGCTTAATAAAACACTCCAAAACTTTGGGATTTAAAACAGTCATTTGATTCTTAAGATTCCTTCGGGAGTTGTGGGTTTTTCCCTCTCCCTACCCACTCAAATAAAAAAGAACTTTCTATTACACTAGAAAATGGCTGATTCTGAACTGGAACAAGAAAGTTGCAAGGTAAACCTGCAACATCTTCTAGTTCCAAAATACTAGATAGTGAATAAATAAATCAATAGTTACATGTCTTATTATCTATAAAGGAATTAGCTGGGCACCAGTGGCTTATGCCCATAATCCTAGCTCCTCAGGAGGATTGTGGTTCATAGCCAGCCTGAGCAGGAAAGCCCATATGTCTATTATTTCCAATGAACCAGCAAAACGCTGCAAGAGGAGCCCTGGTTCTAGTCACAGAGTACTAATCTTGAACCCAAAAGTTCAAGGACATTGTCCAGACCCTGAGTTCAAGTCCCAGGACTAGCACCAAAAAGCAAAAAAAAAAAAAAAAGTTTGCTTAGGTTCAAATTATGTCCCTTTGTTAAGACCATAGGTGATATTCTCTTCTAGTGGGAGGCATATAATTTATTGTGTTCTTATAAAGATAGCCATTGATGCTTAATCTAGATCCAGTAATTCATGGCACTTTCTTTTTTCTTTTTTTTTGGGGGGGTCAGTTTGTGGGGCCTGAACTCTGGTCCTGGGCGCTGTCCCTCAGCTCTTTAGCTCAAGGCTAGCACTCTACCACTTGAGCCACAGTGCCACTTCCAGCTTTTTTCTTTTTGCTTATGTGGTGCTGAGGAATCGAACCCAGGGCCTCTGGCATGCAGGGCATGCACTCTACCACTGAGCCACCTTCCCAGCCCCGTGGTGTACTAGTTAGAAACCCAGCAATTTAAGT
>NW_012267261.1:8449449-8453496 GCF_000151885.1 Dipodomys ordii
CTTGAGCCACAGTGCCACTTCCAGCTTTTTTCTTTTTGCTTATGTGGTGCTGAGGAATCGAACCCAGGGCCTCCTGCATGCTAGGCAAGCACTCTATCACTAAGCTACATTCTCAGCCCTCAGTGATATCTTCATACAGGGAAGGAAAGCTAAATGTTAGGCTCTTCTTATTTATCCATTAAGGTAATATTGAATTCATTCTCTGTTATTTAGTGTCACTTTTTGGCCAGTTGGAGCTAAGTAAGTTCCTGAATTCTTTTTTTTTTTGTCTGTCATAGGGCTTGATCTCACTGTCCCTGAACTCTTTTGCTCAAGGCTAGCTCTCTACTACTTTGAGCCACAACACTGCTTCTGGTTTTCTGGTGGTTAATTAGAAATAGAGTCTTAGAGACTTTCCTGCCCAGACTAGCTTTGAACCATGATCGTCAAATCTCAGCCTCCTAACTAGTTAGGATTACTAGCATGAGCAACCAGCTCCTGATTCTGAATTCGCTTACAAGGATTGATTATCCTTGTCATGTAAAGATTAAGACAGTGTTTTAGTTTTACTAGTCTAAAATCTTTTGGGAAGGTGATTTTTAGATGAATCTATATTTCTTAGGATATTTGGAATGTATTATGATCTTTGATACCACTTATAGGTGGATGTCTTAAAACTTATTAAGTACTTGTCTTAATTACATAGAATAATGGTTTTATTAGTATGTACGTGCAAACTCAAAAGATATCAACACTTGTAGCAACAGATTTAGAACCATTCATTTAAATAGTTTATTCTCTTTGTATATATATGCAGTGTATGGAGAGAGAGAGGGAGGGAGAAAGAAAGACGGAGGAGGAGGGAAGGAGATAGAGGGAGGGAGGGAGGGAAGGAATACTGGAATTTGAACTCAGGTTCTCATATTTTCTAAACAGGCAGTCTTTCACTTAAGCCATGCTCCTAACCCCTAAATATTTGGATGCTTGTCTTGAACCAATCTCTCCATAACAAGAACTCTGAAGAAGTCAAATTATCACAAAATCTGCTTATTAACATTTTATTAAAATAAGTCCCAAGTATTGGATCTTTTTGGTGGTACTTGGGTTTGAACTCAGGACTATTTTTTTTTTTTTGCCAGTCCTGAGGCTTGAACTCTGGTCCTAGCTGCCATCCCTGAGCTCCTTTTGCTACAGGCTAGCACTCTACCACTTCAGCCAGTCACTACTTCCAGCTTTTTCTGTGATTTAACTGGAGATAAGAGTCTTATCATACTTTACTGCCTGGGCTGGCTTCACACTGCAATCCTCAATTCTCAGCTTCCTGAGTAGCTGGGATTGCAGGCTGCTGGGCTGAACTTGGGACGCCTTGATCACTAGTATTCTCAAGTACTCTACCACTTGAACCACATTTCAAACCCTACATTTTGCCGATTATTATTGACATAGAGTTTAGTGAACTTTTCTGCCCAAGCTGGCTTCTAAGACCCTCCAGATCTCAGCCTCCTGTGGAAGTAGGATCACAGACATGAGCTACTAGTTCCACCCGATCCAAGGATTGATTTTAAGCTGAATTTATTTTCTCTTTTAGACCTATCGCGAAATCGTCTCTCAGAAATTCCTATAGAAGCATGTCATTTTGTTTCTCTTGAAAACCTTAACCTGTACCAAAATTGTATTCGATACATCCCAGAGGCAATTCTAAATCTACAAGCTCTAACATTCTTAAATATTAGGTAAGAATATTATTTTCTTTTTTAAAGAATGTCTTTATGTGATCTTTAATTTTTTCTTCTTCCAGTAAAATGTTTACCTTTATTTACCTTATCTGTTTTATCAGTGTCTCTATACATGTTTTTAAGTTACATTAACAGTATTTCAAAGTCCTCAAGCTTATCCATTATTAAACTGTTAGCCTAGTAGGTTTGCAGTTAGTTGTCCCTAACAAGGTTCTGCAGTTTTGTCTGCAAATTAGCTTTGTCAATTAAGAATATAGTAGATTTGAAATTACTTCATTTGCTTCTTATGACCATGGATTTTTATGTATTAAGTTGTAAATACATATTCAACTCATCTTATAATGTGCTTTACTGCACTGTAAAAGCCATAAAACTTTATTGGAAAAAATACACAAATGGAGAAAGTGTAAAAGTGCTGAATCTGAGTTTTATGATGTAGATGACTTTTTTCCTTCTATTTCTCTAGGCTTTCAGTCAGTTTTTTTTTCCTTTTGAGACAAAGTATTACTATGTAGTGCAGGTTGATCTTGAACTTGCAAACCTCCTGCCTCCACCTCCAGAGTGCTAGGATTACAGATATTTGTCATTATGGCCACATAGTCAAATTTTTGAATATGCCTTTCCCCTTGTCATAAAATATTCTATGCAAATATTTTTCAAGGTAATCATTTTGTTTCACAGTTTAAATACTTTTAAAATTCATTTTTTCTCAAGATAATTATTTAGTTTTTTACCATGATAAAAGTAGCATTAATTGAGAAATATATATGTATATATCTTAGTATAAGTCCTTATATAAACGGCTTTCTCTCAAGTTAAATGTCTAAGAATAGAATTAATATTGGACTGAGAAAATATTAAAAGCCCAGAATCTATATTATTGCATCAGCAAAAGATCATGAAATAGGGAAGTAATTGGTCCCTAGGATTAAGAGGTTAAATCTACATAAGTAAAACTTGAATTTATTTATCTATTTATTTTTGTCTGTCATGGGGCCTGAACTCTGAGCCTGGGCACTGTCCCTCAGCTCTTCAGTTCAAGGCTGGTGCTCTACCACTTGAGCCACAGCATCACTTCTGGCTTTTTCTGCTTATGTGATGCTGAGGAATTGAACCCAGGCCTCATGCATGCAAGGCAAGCACTCTACCACTGAGCTACCTTCCGGCCCAGTAAAATTTGAATTTTTATCCCAATAAATGTTATCATTTTGTTCTTGTGGTTTTCATGTAAGTAAAAATATTTTTACCTGTAGCTTAATTTGTATGGTTTATGGAATCATTACCTGTCACTTGTTTTTTATAGAGCTGATTCAAAATCCCCCCCCACTTTTTTTGTCGTCGTGGGGCTTGAACTCTGGGCCTGGGCACTATCCCTCTGCTCTTCAGCTCAAGGCGAGCGCTCTACCGCTTGAGCCACAGTGCCACTTCCAGCTTTTTCTGTTTATGTGGTACTGAGTAATTGAACCCAGGGCTTCATGCATGCTAAGCACTCTACCACTAAGCCACATTCCCTGCCCCAGTCTTCATTCTTTACAAAGAAGTTTCATTGTGTAAGTGCTTTATAAGTCCTGTAGAGAGATACTAAAATTCTCAATTAATATATGAGGAGTCTTCATAAATTTAATATTGTCCCCTAAACCACAAAGATGACAACTGATTAAATGAAGGCTAGACCACAAATCTAGCATCTTATTTGTTCCTTGTAAGACTTACATTTGAAGGCTAAGGTTGTGGCTTAGTGGTAGAGTGCTTGCAGGGAGCCCTGGGTTTGATTCCTCAGTACCACATAAACAGAAAAACCTGGAAAAAGCACTGTGACTCAAGTGGTAGAGTGCTAGCCTTGAGCAAAAAAAGCTCAGGGACAGTGCCCAGACTCTGAGTTCAAGCTCCAGCACTGACAAAAAAAAAAAAAAAAAAAGCCTTACATTTGAATCTAGAATAAGAAAAATGGAAAAATTTTCTTCCTTGTACGTTCTGATTCCTCTTTTTTACTTATTTTAGTCGGAACCAACTGTCAACATTGCCAGTACACTTGTGTAATTTACCATTGAAAGTCTTAATTGCTAGTAATAACAAATTGGTCTCACTTCCAGAAGACATTGGACATCTCAAACATTTGACGGAACTTGTAAGTTAATATGTATTTATGTGTTTGTGTATTTAGGTATTTATTTGTGTATTTATTTATAATTGTATTATACAAGGATGGTTTCTTGTTCAATATTATATCTCCACATGTTTACACCATATAAAAATCAATTTTACCTTCTATCATACTGTTTACTCTCTACTTCTAAAACATAGCATGCCCAGGTATTCTTTTTTTTTTTTT
>NW_012267261.1:8456236-8464316 GCF_000151885.1 Dipodomys ordii
CCCAGACCCAGAGTTCAGGCCCCGCGACCGGACCCAAAATAAATAAATAAATAAAGTATAGAGTCTAAAGTATTATTTAGAGTCAATTAGACCTAGCAAATGAATTCCAAAATATATGATTGTTGACGTATCTTCAGAGTTTGGGTCATAAGGTCATAAATCATACTCTAATTAAAATGCTTATCTCCAAATTATTTCAGGTATCTTTTTTCTATTTAGTCAAGCCTGAATATTTGAAGGATAGATACATTTCAGTAGCTGCTTTTAGTTTTCTACAAAAAGAGGTTGATACTCTCAGCCACAAAGGGGACTTAGGACAGAATAAAATTTCTCTGATTCACTGATGGTCTTTCTGCAATGTTCATATTGTCTCTTTCTCCCCTCCATTTCTAACAAAAAGAAAACTGCTATCTTTGAGCATATATATTTTCCTGTCAGATAAATTATAAATTGTCATGATCCTTAAGCTCAGATATAATCCTTCTGCCTTTCCAAGCTTCTTTCAAGCCTAATTTCTAGTTCTACTTTAACTAGTAGGAAAAGTAATTGTATAATTTCCTCAGAATATTTTGGCAAAATTAAAAAATAATGCCTGATATTTATTAAAGTTTTGGATAAGTCAGCAAATGTATTGTTTACTCATATTGAAGGAATAGTAAATGTATATAACTTGGAGCTTTTATAGTCTAAGCAGCTTCCCTCTGTTGTATGTGATTAGGGGTTTACAAACTATCCTGGCTGGTCCCAGAATTATGGAACCAAGGATTTATTATTCATGATACCTGTAGCTAGTCTTTTCAGATCCTTGCAAATTAAGCAGTTAATCAGTTACTAGAAATCTAACCTAAGCATGTAAGAATAAGATTGATACAATGCTAATAGAGCAGGATTTGGAGGATTTTTGTTGTTGTTGTTGTTTTATGGTGCCAGTTCTAAAGCTTGAAATCAGGGCATGGGCATTGTCCTTGAGCATCTTTTGCTCAATTCCACTTCTGGCTTTTTGGTAGTTTATTGAAGATAAGAATCTCACAGACTTCCCTGCTGTGGCTCACTTCAAACTAAGATCCTCAGATCTCAGCCTCCTGAGTAGCTAGGAATATAGGCATGTACCACCAATACCCAGTGAGTTTGTTTTTAACAGCTTTTGAGTTGTATACTTTATTATTTCCCCACATTCAATGTGATTAGAATAATAAGTATAATTGTCACCTGTTCATTTTTATTTTATACTTTTTTAAGTGGTATTTAAAAATAAATAGGCATTTGTTGTGGTAGGTTGGTTGGTTGGTTGGATTTTTTTGCCAGGACTGTGGGCTTGAACTCAGAGACTAGACACTGTTGTTTAGTTTCTTCCCTCAAGGATAATGCTCTTCCACTTGAACCACATTCCACTTCTGGCTTTTTGCTGGTTAATTGGAAATCAGTATCTGACAAACTTTGCTGCCTGTGATGGCTTTGAACTATGATCTTCAGATCTCAGCCTCCTGAGTAGCTAAACCACCAGCACCTGACTTGAAAATGGAATTTTTATTTTCATTTTTTTGTCAGTCGTGGGGCTTGAACTCTGGGCTTGCTTGAGCGCTATCCCTCAGCTCTTTAGCTAAAGGCGAGTGCTCTTTCGCTTGAGCCACATTACCACTTCTGGTTTTCTAGTGGTTTGTTGGAAATAAGAATCTACAGAGTTCCCTGCCGGGGCTGGATTTGAACCGTGATCATCAGATCTCAGCCTCCTGAGTAGCTAGGATTACAGGTGTGAGCCACTGGTGCCTGGCGAAAATGGGAAATTTTAATTTCAAGTTACTCTATAATTTTGACTCTTGTTTCTTTGATTAGAATAATATAAACATATACTTTTTATATTTTGCCATTTATCAACATCTTCATTTGATCTGAGATTCTAGGCCTACTATTCACATTTTTTAATTCTGACACTTGAGCCCAGGCTTTTGAAATGCAAGGAAGCACTTTACCATTGAGCTATATTCCCCCATTTTTTTGTCAGTACTGGCATTTGAACAATGTATACTTTTATCCTTTTGAAACAGGATGTGAGTTGCAATGAAATCCAAACTATACCTTCCCAAATCGGTAATCTGGAAGCCTTGAGAGATCTTAATGTAAGAAGAAATCATTTAGTACGTTTGCCTGAAGGTAAGAAGGACAAACACACACACACACACACACACACACACACACAAATCATTAATTGTTCATTTGTCTTTTTCCTCCATGCAGAGCTGGCAGAATTGCCTTTGATACGGTTAGACTTCTCATGCAATAAAATTGTAGCCATTCCTGTTTGTTATAGGAACCTCAGGCACCTACAAGTGATCACCCTAGATAACAACCCACTGCAGTCACCTCCTGCACAGGTAAACCATAGAGTGACATTTAGTTATGTTCATTTATCTTTCTGTTGAAATTAAGTTTTTTAAATATGTATTCTTTTAAAACCTTTGAGTAAATGTTGTTGAAGAAAGATGATAAGGTGATGTGTTCAAAAGTGCTTTCATTTTTCTAATTTACCTTTGTGTGCGTGCATACGTGCGTGTGCGTGTGCGTGTGCGTGTGTGTGTGTATGTGTGTGTGTGTGTGTGTGTGTGTTTGTGTGTGTGCCAGTCCCGAGGCTTGAACTCAGGATCTGGGTGCTGTCCCTGAGCTTCTTTGTGCTCAAGGCTAGCATTCTACCATTTGAGCCACAGCACCACTTCTGGCTTTTTCTGAGTAGTTTATTGGAGATAATAGTCTCACAGAAAGTATAGTCTCATAGAAAGTGATAACATGCAAACCTTGAGCACTAAGAGGCTCAGAGACAGTGCTGAGGCCCTGAGTTCAAGCCCCAGTACCAGCCAAGAAAAAACGAGAATTTGACTGGGAATGAGACTTAGTGGTAGAGTGCTTGTCTAGCATGCATGATGCCCTGGATTCGATTCTTCATTTACTACATAAACAGAAAAATCCAGAAGTGGCACCATGGCCATGGTAGAGTGCTAGCCTTGAGCAAAAGAGGCTCAGGGGTAGTGCTCAGGACTGGCAAAAAAAAAAAAAAAAAGAATGAAGAGCTGATCAGCTGCTGTGGCTTATGCCTTGTAATCCTAGATACTCAGAAGGCTGAGATCTGAAGATTGCGATTCAAAGCCAACAGAAGAATCTGAAAGATACTTATCTCCAATTAACTAACAAAAAGCCAGCAATAGTGGATCAAGTGACCAAGCACTAGCTCAGAGTGGAAGTTAAATCAAGCATTCTTCTTTAAGGCCCTGATTTCAAGCCCCAAGACTAGAAGAAAAAATTCCAGTTTATTTTCTAATAAAATGAGTTAATTTCCTTCTTAAATTTCTTCTAGAAAAAGTTGAATATAGAGCACATAAATGCTAGATACAAATAAAATAGCTTTCCAAACTAAAGATTATCAATGCATTTTTGTTAACACTGTTGGCTTTTTCGGGGGGAGGGGATTGCCTTCCTGTTTTCTAATCACTTTGTTAGTTAGCCACTTTGTTCATTTGTTTGTCAGTGACTGAATGAAATCAGTAGCAAAGTAATTATGATATAACTTTACAAATAGATAATAGCTATCCTATCATTTAAGTGTTTGCCAACCTATAATTTTCTCTATAGGTCATTTTAACTCTGCAGTTCACTAAAAATGTTATATAAGCTGCTGATAAACTTTATGGCAGCTGTAAAATTTTGTATGTAAATTTCCTAACTGTAGAAGGGTTTTGTATTAGTTGATATTTTGTCAGTGACAAATACCTGAAAGAAGTCAACCTAAAAGCTTGCTTCTGAAGGAAGCATGTCCCTTGACTTTTCCTCTCCGTCATTTTACATTCTGGCTACCAGGTGGTATGCATATACTTAATAGTATATGGTCTTTCTCATCACAAGACCACCACAAGTAAGCTCAAACTACGAGCTTTTTTTCTTTTAGCTTTTAGTATTTTAAGTAAATATTTAAGAGTAGAATGAATGGTTTATATGATATTGTGTACATTTATCTAAAGACAAAACAAAACTAAAACAAGAACAATAAAACTGCTGGTCTGTTTTCTTTTTTTGCGGGGGGGGTCCAGTCGTGGGGCCTGAACTCTGGGCATGGGCGCTGTCCCTCAGCTCTTCAGCTCAAGGCTAGCGCTCTACCACTTGAGCCACAGCGCCACTTCCGGCTTTTTTGTTTTTGCTTATGTGGTGCTGAGGAATCAAACCCAGGGCCTCATGCATGCAAGGCAAACGCTCTACCACTGAGCCGCCTTCCCAGCCCTCTTCTGCCCAGTTTTAAAATGCAAAATCAATGTATCTCTCATGTAGACCCATTGCAACAATGAGATGTACAAGTCCCTATGTAGAAAACGAACTTTACAGCTTTGGTGGGGGGGGAGGGGAGCAGGGAGGATTGGATGTGGGGGACAGAGGGAGGATGGGAAGGGGAAACAAAGGAGGAGGCTACAATGCTTCATAAGAAATGTACTCATTATCTTGCCCATGTAATTGTAACCCCTCTGTACAGTATTTTCACAATAAAAAAATAAATCAATGTACCTCAAAATTAGTTTGCTAAGGAAAAGAAACCAGAAACAAAATGCTACATACTGTTAAGGTTCCACTAACATGAAATTCTAGAAAAGACAGAAACTGTGTTGTTAGAAAGTAGATTTGTAGCTGGGTGTCAGTGGCTCATGCCTGTAATCCTAGCTACTCAGGAGACTGAGATCTGAGGGCCGCAGTTTAAAGTCAGCCTAGGCTGACCTATATCTTCCAATCAGACATAACTCCTAATAGTCTCTAGAACAATGAGTTCATCAATAGATTAGCCTATCAGTTGGTAACCAGAGATTTAATATATGACCCTATGAAGGACATTTTTAGTTTCAGATCAGAGCAAATTTTACTAACTTAAAGAATTTATTTTTTTATTTCTAGGATAGATAGTAATAGAAATATATATATATATATATAATCTATAACAATTCATAATTTTCTGTTCTCTCATAGAAAGCAGGATCAAAAATATAATTGTGGGATGTGGAGTGCAGTTTGAGTGGTAGAGTGTAGAGTGCTAGCCTTCAGCAAAAGAGCTCAGGGACAGTGCCAAGGCCCTGAATTCAAGCCCCAAGACCAACAACTTAAAAAAAAAAAAACGGAAAGAAAAGCATAATTATGACTAAGTTAGGAGAGTTGTGAGTTCAAGGTCAGCCTGGGCTACGTAGCAAACTATAAATTGCTCAAAAAGAAAGCACAATTATACATGATCATTATATTTTTAAAATTAAAAGTTGTCATGGGCTGGGAAGTGAGCTCAGTGGTAGAATGCTTGCCTCGCTTGCATGAAGCCCTGCCTCAGGGTTCAATTTCTCAGCACCACATAAGCAGAAAAAAGCCAGAAGTGGTTCTGTGACTCAAGTGGTAGGGCGCTAGCCTTGAGCTGAAGAGCTGAGGGGGAGCTCCCAGGCCCAGAGTTCAAGCCCCACAACAAGCAAAAAAAAAAAAAAAAAAAAGGCTTCTATTTGATAGAAGTCTTTAAATTCCTGATTGAATAATTATAATAAGTAGGTAAATTTCCTGAGTGTTCTAATAGTATTTGTAATCACCAATTATTTCTATGTAACTGAATCTTATCAATGCCTAGAAAACAAAAAAACTGTAGTTATGCTGTACTAGTTAAATACTTAAAATGACATTGAACTAAATTGTGTAATTAGCTTGTGGTTGGTCATTTCTGTTTTTGAAACTGCTAGGATTTGAACTCAGGGCCTTGTTTTTTAACCTTATACTATGTATGGTTAGAAATGTCTTCTCCCAATTTATATTACACTAAAATTTGTCATGATAAAACAGTTCAGATGAATAATAATTTGTTTGCATTATGTGTTATCTTATTTAGATATGTATCAAAGGCAAAATCCACATATTTAAATACTTAAACATACAAGCTTGTAAGATTGCTCCAGACCTCCCAGATTATGATAGGAGACCCTTGGGTTTTGGCTCCTGGTGAGTATGTTCTATATTACTATCCATCATATTCCATCACACAGGAATTTAAATAAACAATCATTAAATATACCTGTACGTTTGGCTGAAGGGAAATTATTTAAAACACTTCTTTCCTCAGTATGCTTGTATTAAATGCAAAATTGATGAGATAGATTGACAAGGTATATATACTTCTAAGTTATATCAGGCTTGACACTAATAACATTTTGCACCAGATTATTCTTTGTTGTGAGGTGTTATATACTACATTGTAAAACTACACCCACAAGGTATGTGGTACCTGCTGGTGTGACAAATGTCTCCAGACATTGCCAGTGTACCTGACAAGCCCCCAGTGGAAAACCAGTGGTCAGAGTGACTTGAATTCTAGCTCTCCTATAACAACCCTTGTGACTCATGGCAAGTCATTCAGACTTTAGGACCTTTGGCCTCCCCTTCGGAGAGTGAACAGGTGGCATTTGTTGACTTGTTAGCATCACTTCAGGATATTTTCTTTTGTTGTGATGGGGCTTGAACTCAGGGACTGGGTACTATCCCTGAGCTTTTTTCTCTCAAGGCTAATGCTGTTCCACTTGGAGCCACAGCACCACTTCCTTTTTTTTTTCCTGATGGATCATTGGAGAAAAAAGTCTCACAGACTTTCCTGCCTGTGCTGGCTTCAAACTGTGATCCTCAGATCTCAGCATTCTGAATAGTTAGGATTATAGGTGTGAGCCACCAGTGTCTAGCTTCACTTTAGGATCTTTTTTTTTTAGTTATTATTTTTGGGTTTTTTTTTGTCAGTTGTGGTACTAATGATTAAGTGTCTGTCATGGAACATTTAGTAGTAAAATTGTATTGTTTATTTCAAGTGTAAATTTTTAAAATATTAAATGCTGAAGTTTATTTTGAACAGCCATGAAGAACTGTATTCCAGTCGTCCCTATGGAGCCCTTGATTCTGGTTTTAATAGTGTGGACAGTGGGGACAAGAGATGGTCAGGGAATGAGGTAAGTCTTTTATTCCATTTGTTAAAACTCCTTAATTAAGAGAAAATGATGAAAAGGAAATTGTCTAAATTGGATTCAATTCATGATCTTCTTTTCAAGTAGTTAATTTCTCTGTGTACAATTCTCCATTTGTAAAAGATTCAGTCTTCTCAGGTGTCCAGAGCATTTGTTTGTCTGTGTGGGTTTTTTTGTTTGTTTGGTGTGTGTGTATGTGTGCGGATATGTGTTCACTTGTGTGCTGGCCATGGGCCTTGAATTCAGGACCTAGGCACTGTTTCTGAGCTTTTTTGCTTAAGGCTAGCACTCTAGTACTTGAGCTATAGCTCCACTTTAGGCTTTTCACTTTGTTTTCTGTATGTAAGATACAGAAAACTGAGGGGAGGATCAGCTATCTGTAGAGGCTGTTCTTTTTCTTTACCATCTTTTTATGGCATGTATTTTATATATTTGTTACCTTGTTGTCTCTCATAAACAGTTTTCTTATTGTGAAAAGATATAAATAAGAGTTGTCAGTAAAAACTGGTGCCTTACTGTGTATAGTGGTACATACCTATAATCTTAGTAGGATTACAGGAGGCTGAGGCAGGATTATGAATTTGAGGCCCTCCTGCACTACATAGGGAAAGCTTGTCTTAAAAAACATAAAAAATTAGGGGCTGGGAATATGGCTCAGTGGTAAGAGTGCATGCCTCACATGCAATAAACCCTGGGTTCAATTCCTCAGTACCACATAAACAGAAAAAGCTGGAAGTGGCACTGTGGCTCAAGTGGTAGAGTGCTAGCCATGAACAAAAGAAGCTCAGGAACACTGTCCGCGCCCTGAGTTCAAGCCTCTTGACTGGCAAAAAATAAATAAAAATTAGCTAGGTGCAGTGGCTCATACCTATAATCCTGTCTATTCAGGAGGCTGAGATTTTAGGATTGTGGTTCAAAGCCAGCCTGAGCAGGAAAGTCTGTCAGACTCTTTTTTTTTTTTGTAAAGGTGATGTACAGAGGGTTACAGTTAGATGAGTAAGGTAATGAGTACATTATTTTTTAATCTTTCTTTGCCTGCCTGCCTGCCTGCCTTCCTTCCTTCCTTCTTTCCTTCCTTC
>NW_012267261.1:8464371-8468427 GCF_000151885.1 Dipodomys ordii
TTCCTTCCTTCCTTCCTTCCTTCCTTCCTTCCTTCCTTCCTTCCTTCCTTCCTTCCTTCCTTCCTTCCTTTCTTCGGTTGTGGGGCCTGAACTCTGCCTCAGCTCTTGGCTAGCCCTCTACCACTTGAGCCATAACACCACTCCCACTTATGTGGTATGTGGTGCTGAGTAATCAAACTCAGGGCCTCATGCATACAAGGCAAGCACTCTACCACTGAGCCACCTTCCCAGCCCCAAGTACATTTCTTTTTGAACAGTATTACCCCCCTCCCTCATTTTCTCCCACTTTCCTTCCCTTCTATCCCTCTATCCCAAGTTGTAAAGTTCATTTCCAGCATAGTGTCTAGTGAGTATCACTGTTACATTGCTTCACCCTTTGTACCACTGTTTCTGTGATTCCCCTTACCTTCCCCAAATCAGATAAACTTATATACAAGACAAAGGATACCAAAATCAAAAACTGTGACAACAGGGAAAAGAAAAGGAAGGAAAAAGAAATAACTGCAAACAGTCCCCCCCCAAAAAAAAAAACTTTGTTGTTTTCATATCTTGGAGTTCATTTTGATTAGCATAATTTTAGATGGTCATATGTACATAGCTGTGATACTCTGCTAGGTCTATTCTAGCTATATACTAATTATTACAAATGAAGGAAACCATGGAGCCTATATTTCTTTGGGTCTGGCTTACTTGGCTTGATACGATTTTTTCCAAGTCTTACCATTTTCTTACCAAAGGGGGTGATGTCATTCTTTCTGATGAAAGCATAGAATTCCATTGTGTATATATAACACATTTGCTTGACTCATTCAGCTACTGAGGGGCATCTCTTGTCTCCAATAAAACTACTCACAAAAAGCCTGCAGTGACACTGTGGCTCAAATGGTAGCATAACAGCCTTGAATAAAAGCACAGGGATAGTGCCCAGGCCTTAAGTTCAAGCCCTAGGACAGGCAAAAACATTTTTTTAATTTAAAAAAGCATACTAACCTCCTCCCCCAAATAACAACAACTGTAGCCTAAACTTTGAGGGGCTTGATAATGTGGACTAGAGGTAGTAGAAGGGAAATTAGAAGGTATGAAAATAGCCAGGCAGGGCTGGGAAGGTGACTCAGTGGTAGAGTGCTTGCCTTGAATACATGAGGCCCTGGGTTCGATTCCTCAGCACCACATAAACAGAAAAAGCCGGAAGTGGTGCTGTGGCCCAAGCGGTAGAGCACTCGCCTTGAGCTGAAGAGCTGAGGGACAGCGCCTAGGCCCAGAGTTCAGGTCCACGACCAGCAAAAAAAAAAAAAAAAAAATAGCCAGGCACTAGTGGCTCATGCTTGTTATACTAGCTAATCAGGAGGCTAGGATTTAAGATTGTGCTTTGAAGTCAGCCCTCACAGAAAGTTCGTGAGACTATCTCCAATTAAACACAGAAAAAGCCAAAAACGGAGCCGCAGCTCAAATGGCAGAATGCTAGCCTTGAACAAAAGGACCTTAGGGATGGCATCCCTATAGGGGCTGATGGATAAAAAGATGGAAGCTTGGCAAAGATGTTAGCTTAATGGTAGAATACTTGCTTAGCATGTTTAAGGCTCCGAGTCCAATTTCTAGAACTGAGAAAGACAGAGTAAGAGAGCAGGAACAAAGGAAGACAGGGAGAGGGATAACATTCAGAGAGTTTATGTTCTAAATGATAACACTTTGTGTTGTTTAAGTATTAATGCTGTTTTCTACTTTCTAAAGTTACTAAGGTGTGGTATTTTAGCTAAAATTAAATAAGCATTTGATACCGATACTGGTAATATATATTTACAACATTATTTCACTGAATACAAATTACTTGTGCATGTATGCCTTGGTGGCTGTGTCCATACAAAAATAGAGAGATAGATAGAGAGATAGGTAGAGAGATAGATAGATCATTTAAACCCATATGTTTACTTATGGAGTCATCATAAGACCTTTCTTTTTATTAATTTTTTTGCCATTCTAACCTTTTTATGTGTATGTTTTGCATTTTAACTTTTTTATGTATGTGTTTCCATTGCATTAAATATATTCAGTGTTGTACGACCATTTCCAAAACTTTTTTTTTTCTTTGTCAGTCCTGGGGCTTGAACTCAGGGCCTAGGCACTGTCCCTGAGCTTCTTTTGCTCAAGGCAAACACTCTACCACTTGAACCACAGCACCACTTCCAGCTTTTTCTGTTTATGTGGTACTGAGGAATTGAACCCAAGGTTTCATGTATGCTAGGCAAGCACTGTACTACTAGGCCACCTTCCTAGCCCCCATTTCCTAAACTTTTTTGCTATTTCTTCAGTGTAAATATTATTATTATAGCTATACTTAATTAGAAATGATTTCTTTAAATATTTCTTCTTTTAAGCCTACAGACGAATTTTCAGATCTGCCTCTTCGAGTAGCAGAGATTACTAAAGAGCAAAGACTACGAAGAGAAAGCCAATATCAAGAGAATCGCAACAGTTTAATAGTAACCAACGGTGGAGGTGAGCATAACTGCTAACACCTAGAAACTCTTAATCACAATATCTTTTTCAAATGATCTTTTTACATCCACTCTTTTTTGTGTGTCTGTAGCTTCTTTACTATCTTAAAGATTTATTTAATTATTATTTATATTTTGTGGGATAAAATTTCAATCTCTCTCTTTCTCTCTTTTGGTTCAGGTATTGAGTCTTGAACTCAAGGCCTTACGCTCACTTGACTTTTTCACTCAAGGCCAGTGTTTTACCCTTGAGCCATACAGTTCCACTTTTAGCTTTTTGCTAAAAGATAATGAGATAATGAGTAGGCTGGCTTCAAACCATGATACTCAGATATTAGCCTCCACAGTAGCTAGGATTATAGGCATGAACCACCAGTGCCTCACAGTTAGAGACACTTTAATAATCATTTGGAAAGGAAATTTTATTTGGACAGTTCACCTAGAGTAGATCTTTGTTAATTCTGATTTCACTGTGATCTTCTTTTGAGGTAGTTAATCTCCCTGTGTGAAGTCCTGAGCACTTTTCTGCTTAAGGCTAGCACTCTACTACTTGAGCCATAGCTTTACTGTTCAGGCTTTTTGCTGTTTAAATGGAGGTAATAATCTCATAAACTTTCCTGCTTAGGTTGGCTTTGAATTGATATCCTCAGATCTCAGCTTCCTAAGTAGTTAGTATTAGAAGCGTGAGCCACTAGTGTCTGGCTGTCTTGTTTTTTTTTTTTTTGGGGGGGGGGTCCGGTTGTGGGGCCTGAACTCTGGGCCTGGACGCTGTTCCTCAGCTCTTCACTTCAAGGCTAGCGCTTTACCACTTGAGCCACAGCGCCATTTCCGGCTTTTTTCTTTTTGCTTATATGGTGCTGAGGAATCGAACCCAGAGCCTCAGGCATGCAAGGCAAGCCCTCTACCACTGAGCCACCTTCCCAGCCCGTGGCTGTCTGTTTTAAGATTAGTTTTTACCATGTTACCCATGTGATCTCAACCTCCTAAGTAAGTAGGATTGCAAGTACATATGACCATGCCACAATTCCTGTTTACCATTTCTCTCATATGGAATAATAAATCTCTGAAATTTCTGAATCTTTGTTTTCCTTATTTTTGGCATTTAAAGCTTAATAGGTTAATAGAATTAACAGAGATCATACTGCTTCCTTATACTTTTGAAGTATTCTTGCTTTTAACATTTCATACTATATTGCTTTAGTTTGAAGTACCAAATTCTAATGTTAAAATTGTAACGGGCAATTAAAGGAAAGAAGTTACTTTGATTTTTCCAGAAATCCATCCTATTTTCAGAGAAAAGCTTTCATCTCTGAATGAGTTTAGTAAATGACTGTTGTCTTTTCCTCTCCATCCTGTTTTACTTATTCCTTTCACTTCTCCATTCATATTCAGAGTTTCCTTCTAATTTTTCTCTCATAGAAGATATCTTCCCAACCAGTTCATTTAAGATTTAATACAGGGCTGGGAAGGTGGCTCAGTGGTTAAAGCGCTTGCCTTGCATGCCTGAGGCCCTGGGTTCAATTCCTCAGCACCACATAAGCAAAAACAAAAAAGCCGGAAG
>NW_012267261.1:8469332-8489006 GCF_000151885.1 Dipodomys ordii
TTTTTTTTCTTTTTGCTTATGTGGTGCTGAGGAATCGAACCCAGGGCCTCAGGCATGCAAGGCAAGCGCTCTACCACTGAGCCACCTTCCCAGCCCCTGATGTTGCTTTCTTGAGAAATGATCATAATATAAATGATTAAATAAATTGCAGCACATTGTCAAAATACATTTATGAACCTTGTTTCTGACATAGTTGTAGACACAGCCTTTCATCCTTTTAGCTATTAATAATAACTCAAGGGCTGGAAATGTGGATTAGTGGTAGAGTGCTTGCCTAGCATGTATGAAGCCCTAGGTTAGATTCCTCAGTACCACATATACAGAAAAGGCCAGACGTGCCGCTGTGGCTCAAATGGTAGAGTTGAGCAAGTGCTAGCCTTGAGCAAAAGAAGCTCAAGGACTGCCCAGGCCTGATGATAATAATAATAATAATAACTCAAAATTTGTTCTTCTTTTTTGGGGGGTAGAGGGGGAGCCAAGACTATGAGCTTGAACTCAGGAGGACTGGATGCTGTCCTTGAACTCTTATGTTCAAGGCTTTGCCACTTGAGCCATAACTCTGCTTCTGGCTTTTTGGTGGTTAATTGGAGATAAGAGTCTCACAGATCTTCCTTCCTGGGCTGGCTTTGAACCCCGATCTTCAGATCTTAGTCTCCTGAGTAGTTAGGATTCTAGGCATGAGCCACTGGCATCTGGCTAAAATTCATGTTTAGTATTAATTGCAATAAAAAATTTTATAAAAATGGAATCAGAAGACTAGATTGAGAAATAAACTCCAAATTTACTGTTCCCAGAAATTGCAGATTTTAAGCAGTTTATGGGATATTATACAATTATGTTTAGAATTTAATGCATCTTTGGAGAAACCACTTTAGCATAAAGATTTTTCCTAGCATATGTATACCAATTTAACTAGTTACTAAAACTTAAGCTTTAAACTTAAAAATAATAGGGCATTTCAAACTTAGCAGGTGAAATGATACATGGCTATATCTTGTTTCTATGATTCTCTACTCTGAAACATCTAGAGAAGAAAAAATTCCTCAAACAATTTTTTTCTTTCCCAAATTGCTATAAAATAGTTATAATTTTAGGCTCTAGTAAATAATTTTGTGAATGGGAAAAATCATTGTTCTAAACATGGTTTTTATTTGGGGGGAAGAAAACTGGACTACAGTTATAGGAAGGAAATAGTAGTCAATAACTGTCTCAAAGTTTAGTTTCTTCCTACCCTCTTTTTTTTTTATTGCCTTTTACTTTCTTTTGAGGTTACCATATAAGGTTTTCTTTCTGTCAGATTCCCAGTATGATTATGAAACCTTTAACTCAAACAGGAAAAGAAGATGCAGCCATATGTGGTGATGCATACCTTTATCCCTGCTGGAGACAGGAAGAGGATTATGAGTTTGATACCATAGTGACTTCTAGGTCAGCCAGAGTTACAGGGAGCAAGACCCAGTTTCAAAAAAATAAAGGGTCCAGGCATAGCTCAGTGGTAGAGCACTTGCCTAATAGAGGTGAGGCGCTGAATTTAATCCCAAGTAATAAATAAATAGTTAGATAGTAGACAAAAAGAAAATGCATTATCAAAATGAATTCAGCAAACAAATATGTTGCTTAAAAAAAAGAAAATATAGCCTTCATTCTTTAAAAATTAGACTTTTCTGACTCATAAACTCAAATTGTCTTATCTAAAACACTGAAAAGATGTTTAATGTAAAATGAAATATTAAAGATGAATATTTTAGTAATTACAGTTAAATTACATTCTTTACTGAATTAGAACTAAGGTTTTTCAAAAGCCTATATTTGTGAGTGACTATAAACTGAATAATGAAGGATTATATAATTTAAACTTGTCATTCTGTCTACTTTCAGAATAGAACATATGGGAAGTAGAGAAAGTAATTTAAATGAATGCCTTTTATTCAGTATCTTTGAATGTTTTTTCCCCATGTCTGTGTGTGTTGTGTATAGTGGAACATGACCTAGATCAGATCGACTACATTGACAGCTGTACTGCAGAAGAAGAGGATGAGGTTAGACAACGCAAGGTTCTGGACTCAGACAGCCTCAGTTCACAGTTTATGGCCTATATTGAACAACGGCGAATCTCTCATGAGGTAGTATAACCATTTAAACCTAACTATGCTGCTGTTTCCTAGAAAAACAAGATACATCTTGGTCATTTTCCTGGTTTGTTACTTTATGCCTGATTGTTTTATCATGTTCACTTCTGACTTTAAGTCTTAGATTTTTTTCAGATTTATTCGGAAAGTCAGATAATAATCTCAAACAAGCTTTAGGTTAACTTTGGAGTAAGAAGACAGATTTCATTATTTTTGAAGAAGAAATTAAAGGATTTTAAAGAGTAAACCAAAGCCTTTCAAGAAAATACAAAGAACGGGCTGGGAAGGTGGCTCAGTGGTAGAGCGCTTGCCTTGCATGCATGAGGCCCTGGGTTCAATTCCTCAACACCACATAAGCGAAAAAAAGTTAGAAGTGGTGCTGTGACTCAAGTGGTAGAGTGCTAGCCTTGAGCTGAAGAGCTGAGGGACAGCACCCAGGCCCAGAGTTCAGGCCCCACGACAGGACCCAAAAAAAAGGAAACTACAAAGAAATATGCTGTTTTCTTTGATTTGATTTGTTTTTCTGGCAATTTTGGTATTTTCTTTCTTTCTTTTTTTTTGCATTTTGCTTTCTTATTGTTACTAGCAAGTAAATCATGGTTTAATGATTGGTAATTGATTAAGATATAAACCAAAAGTTGACTTGTGAACCAATCTACAGCCAACCCAAAGACTATTTCTAATAAGCTTAATTATATTGACTCTTTTATCCTATGTTAACAGAATATAAATTGTTCACTATTAAAATTCTTGGGTGTCTCTTGCAATGAGTGGAGTGTTGAACTGCTGGAGAAAACAAATGAGCATTCAGCCCACTGCAGGATCTCTGCCAATTCCCTAAGGGGCTGGAGTAGAATAGCATTCTTCAGTGTATCTAGTCAGCGTAATAAAATGGCTCCATTTTAGTGTGTGTGCTGTTGATGTCTGGAGTTCATCCCAGGCTCTAAACAGGTTATTTGAGAGACATTTTGGGGCCTTTTTGGAGAATGATGTATTTAGTCTCTAGAAATAAAGAATTCATCACATCAAGTGGGACATGTTATAGAGAGATGTTATCAATTTTTAAAGGGGATTCTGGGGTTTTCCTAACTGAAGGGCTTTTGAACCCAGTATTTTTTGTTGGTGTTCAAAAGATACTCTTTTATTTAAAATTGTATAAATAAAATCCTGCAACCCAGAGATACTAGTAGACAAGATGATTGATGAAAGTGCTTCTGGTTCAGTCTCTTCACCTCTCTGCTGGAGTGAGAAACTACTTTGCAATAAAATGAATAGCATATTTTTATGTGTATAATCTGTTCCTGGGGCTTGAACTCAGGGCTTGGGTGTTATCTTTGAGCTCCTTTTGCTCAAGGCTAGCACTGTACTACTTTGAGCCACAATTCCACTTCCAGTTTTCTGATGGGTAATTGCAGATAAGACACTCAAACAGACTATCCTCCCAGGCTGTCTTTGAATCGTGAACCTCAGATCTCAGTCTCTAAGTAGCTAAGTTACAGGAATGAGCCACTGGTGCCCAGCTTAATAATGCCTTATCTTTTAAAATGTCCATTTTTCATTTCTTGTGGCCTTTTTCTTTAATAGTTTTTTTTTTTTTTTTTTTTTTTGGTCGTGGGGCTTGAACTCTGGGCCTGGGCACTGTCCCTCAGCTCTTCAGCTCAAGGCGAGGGCTCTACCACTTGAGCTACAGCGCCACTTCCAGTTTTCTGGTGGTTTATTGGAGATAGGAGTCTCACGGTCTCTCCTGCCGGGGCTGGCTTTGAACCTCGATCCTGAGATCTCAGCCTCCTGAGTAGCTAGGATTACAGGCGTGAGCCACCAATGCCCGACTTTTAATAGTTTTATTATTAATTCAGTTGTATAAATGGGGATATCTACTTAACCTGAAAATACTTACTATGCTACTATGAAAAATTCTGCATTTCTTTATCCCATATATTGGCTCTTTTATAATAGTATTTTCAAGTTCTAGCTACCTATTATTTATGGCAGTTTTTTATGATTCTGTGTCATAGATCTGTTTATGATTTTTTTGTCATAAATTGAGAAATATGTGAAAATATGATGCAGGATTTTCAGATGACTTAACAGTCAGTGAAAAAATACCATTTTTTAAATTCCTGAATACTGTTTAAAACATTATTTTAAAAAACTAGCCTATTTGAGATATTGCTCCTATTATTTCATTTTAATGCCTCTTACATCTATAGACCACTCCTGCATCAATAGAGTATGATATATACTTACTTTTAAATTGACTCAATGATGTAGATTTTAGAAATTCCATGTATTTCTTGCAGCTATTTTAGATAAATACCAAATCATAAAACCAACATAGTGAATAATGATAGAATACTAGGATTTGTGCATAAACAAGATGACATGGTCAGAAACTATTCTCTCAGTATTTCAGATTGTAGGCCAGATGCTGGTGCTCAAGAAGCTGAGATATGAAGATTGCAGTTGGAAGCTAGCCTGGACAGGAAAGCTTATGAGACTCTTTAATTCCAATTAGCTACCAAAAAAAAAACTTGGAAGTGGAGCTGTGATTCAAGTGAACATTAACCTTGAACATAAAAGCTCCAGAACAGCACCCAGGCCCTGGCTCAAGCCCCAGAATGGGAGGGAGAGAGGGAAGGAGGGAGGGAGGGAGAGAAGGAAGGAAGGAAGGAAGGAAGGAAGGAAGGAAGGAAGGAAGGAAGGTTGTATTGCATCTATAGATTCTCATTTGACAAAATATTGTGGTACCCTTTTTTTTTTGCTGGTCCTAGAGCTTGAACTCAGGGCTGGGGCACTATCCTTGAGCCTCTCTGTGCTCAAGGCTAGTGTTCTACCACTTGAGCCACAGCACCACTTCCAGCTTTTTCTGTTTATGTGGTACTGAGGAATAGAGCCCAAGGCTTCATGCATGCTAGGCAAGCACTCTACTAATAAGCCACATTCCCAGCCCCTGTGGTAGCTTTTAAGTAGTGTTATACATCTACAAAATGGAGAAGACACATTTTGAAAGATCAAATCTTGGAGTCTTTATTAAAAGGCTGGTGACTGTATGTATGGTGGACACCTGTCTCAAAGACCAGTAGCCAGCAAGTATACTTAGGAGACTTAGCCATGAAGGCCAGAGAGCAAAGAAAGAACAAAAAAATATATCAACAAACCAATTCAGCTCCAATGGGGAGCTGAAGTGGAATACCATGGTGACCTGAGAAGAGAAGGAGACAGGACACAGACACAGAGACATGTGGCATGACGTAATGGTATCTGAGCTGATCTGGGCCTAAATAGGGTCAGGTCAGGGGGCAAGGTCACAGGAAACTGGAGTCCCAGGCGCTGGACTGTCAGGTTTAGTAACCTATCATCCAGGTCCCCACCCCTTCCTCCAGCGATTCAGGCATCCTATCACCTGGAAGATGGGGGCTTCTCCTTCCCCAACCATGAAGACAAGATGCCAGATCTTACCATCTACCATGTGGCCAAGATGGCACTGACCCAGACCCAATTTCCCTACTTCAGTAATACCTTGATTTATCATTCTATTTCTCATCCTATGGGTCTATCACGTAAGCCAGCTTCATTTTCTTCAGTCATGCTTTTGAAAATGACCTCTACCTCTTACTTTATAAATAAATTATGTTGATAATAATATTTTTTAAATTTAGACATTGTATTTTACCATAGAAATAACCTCTTTATTGATGTTCTGCCAACATCCCAGGACTATCTGTTTAACTGATAAGAGACAGTTGTTTTTATTGTTGTTTATTTTTGCCAGTCCTGGGGCTTGAACTCTGTTCCTGAGCTTCTTTTGCTCAAGGCTAGCACTCTACCACTTGAGCCACAACACCACTTCCAGCTTTTTCTGTTTATGTGGTACTGAGGAGTCGAACCCAGGATTTCATGCATACTAGGCAAACACTCTACCACTAAGCCACATTCCCAGCTCAAGAGACAGTTTTTGGTAGTGTGAAAGTAATAAATAATCTGCCCTCCAGGTGTCAATGACTCATGCCTATAATTCTAGTAACTCAGGAGGCTGAGATTTGAGGATCAAGTTTCAAAGCCAACCTGGGCTAAGTCTTCAAAACTTTTATCTCCAAATAACAAGCAAAAAGCCAGACATGAAGGCATGGCTCAAGTGGTAGAGTGCTAGCCATAAGTAAAAAAGCTGAGCAAAAGATATAATCTGCCCAGTAAACTCTCTATTACTCCATATGTTCAAGAAAAACTGAACAAATCTTGGTGTAGGGTATAGAGGAACTCCTGTCCTAGGTAGAAGCTTGAGATAGAGAACTTACAAGTTCCTTTCTTAGCCAGGCACTGAAGGCTCATGTCTGTAATCCTCGCTACTCAGGAGTCTGAGATCTGAGGATCATAATTTGAAGCTAGCCCAGCCAGGAAAATCTGTCTATGAGATTCACATCTCCAATTAACCACCAGAAAACTGAAAGTGGTAATCTGGCTCAAAGTTTGGCTCAGAGCAAAAGAGCGAAAGAGCTCAGGGACGGCACTTGGGCCCTGAGTTTAAGCCCCAGGACTAGCAAAAAGAAAAGGACCTTTCTTATTTTTAGTAAATCTTACTATTTTTAGTCATGATCATTTTTATAGTACAATGAGAAATAAACCTTTTTTGTAAATAATCTATCTTTAGGTTATATTTTATCAAAGTGTATGCAAGATAGCCTGAAATGCTATTTCATTTCGTTTTGGTTTGTTTGTTTTGAGACAGGGTATTATTACATTATATAGCCCAGATTGGCATTAAACTCACAATCTTCCTGCCTTAGCTTCTCAAGTGCTATGATTTTAGGCATCTGCCATCATGCTACAATTCCTTTAAACATAAAGCTCACACTTAAAGATTCTATTAAAATAATCTTTTAGTAATATACAAATTCCTAAATGCCAAGTTGGGTATAAATAATTTAATAATATAATCACAGTATTCTCTATATATATTTATACCTTTTGTTGTTGTTCTAGGGTTCACCAATAAAGCCAGTAGCCATTAGGGAGTTTCAAAAATCAGAAGACATGAGAAGATACTCACAGCAAAACAGGTTTGAGCAAGCAATTTTTTTACTTCTGTCTTAAAACTCAGTAGGAAGAATGAAGTAATTTTGGTTTGTGTACAACCAAATATAATGAAGTTGTTTAGAAACTGTAAGTTTTAGAGATCATTTACTTAAAACTGGGTCACAGTGTGTTTTTGTGATTGTACCATAAAAACAAACCACAATTGATTTGATTTGATTCCAAAATGCAAATTACCTAAACCATTACTTTTACAGTTAACTGATTTGAAGGTAGTTAATAGTAATGAAATTTTGTGCCAATAATGTGTGGATTCATGCATAAGGAGAGTATAAAGATTTTCATAAGTTTTTTTCTCCTTTGGGGCTTAAGCTCAGGGTCTGGGTGCTGTCCCCGAGCTTTTGTTTTCAAGACTCATGCTCACCCACTTGAGCCACAGCTCCACTTCTGTCTTCTTTGGTGCTTAATTGGAGATAAAAGTCTCATAAGTTTTCCTGCCTTGGTTGTCTTTGAATGGTGATCCTTAGATCTTAGCCTCCTGAGTAGCTAAGGATTATAAGGCATGAGCTACTAGTGCCCAGTCAGTCATCTATTTTTTTAAATTTACTTTTATTATTAAGGTGTTGTATAGAGGAATTACTATTTCATAAGTCAGGTAATGAACACATTTCTTTCTTTTTTTTCTTTTTGGTCGGTTGTGGGCCTTGAACTCTGGGTCTGGACGCTGTCCTTCAACTTTTCAGCTCAAGGCGAGCATTCTACCACTGAGCCACAGTGCTACTTCCGGTTTTCTGACTGGTTTATTGGAGATAAGAGTCTCACAGAGTTTCTTACCCGGGCTGGCTTTGAACTTCAATCCTCAGATCTCTGCCTGCTGAGTAGCTAGGATTACAGGCATTAGTCACCAGCACCTAGCTACACATCTTTTTTGAGACAGTATCACCCCTTCCTTTGCTTTCTCCCAGTTTCCCCCCTCATCCCTGCCCACAAATTACATAGGTCATTTTTTATATAGTATATATTGAATAGCATGAATTATATTTGTTCACCCTTCCTCCTTCCCTTTCTGCATACTTCTTTGTCCCCCTCCCAAAAGGGGGTGGGTAACCCAAAGCAAAAACAAACCACCACTACCCCAACAACAACAAAAACAGAAAATCCCATGTTTCTGTTTCCTGGAATTCCCAGTGTTCAGAGCGTTTATACCTTTGTGTTCTTCTGTTTGTGTGTGAATGCTTAGAGTCCTAGGTTATCATGTAGGTTATATTTTAGATCTAGCTTCTACATATAAGAGAAAACATGCCATTTGTCTCTCTGGGCTTGGCTTACCTTGCTTAGCATGATTTGTTCTAGGCCCATCAGTTTCCCTGCACATGGCATTATTTTATTTTCTGATGGATGAGTAAAATTCCATTGTGTATGTATACCACATTTTATTGAACTACATATCTACTGTAGGGCATCTGGACTGCTTGCATAACTTGGCTATTGCGAGTACAATATTCCTTTTTTTTTTTAGTATTTTATTAATTATAAAGGCGATACACAGAGAGGTTACAGTTATATAAACCAGGTACAATCTTCCATTTTTAACTTGCATTTTTGACTGGATAGCCAGAGAAGATAGAGATAATGTTAGATATTGTCTCTCCTGTTTCAACTAGCATGATTTTTCCACTAAGTGTCTGTTTCTAAAATTGCTTGATTGTTAAGAATACTGCTTCTCATTCTTGAATTCCAAAAGGTTTCTTGTTATAAACTATATCACAGTGGTTGAGTATTTTTCAGCCTTTAGTTCTTTGTCTCCTCTTTATTTTTATGAAGTCTTAAATCAGTATACTTGACATCATCTGTTGTTAAATGACAACAAATTTATTACATAGGAACTGTCATACATCATGTTTTATATTTCACAATGTATTAAAGTTGTCTTAGGAATCACATTTTAAAGTTGTCTCAGGAACCACACCAGTGGCTCATACCTATAATCCTTGCTACTCAGAAGACAGATCTGGAAGATCAGGATTATAAGCCAGTTGAGGCTCTCTGAGGGTCTCTGAGGCTCTGTGACTAAATAACTAGCAAAAAGCCAACCAAGTGGCATGGCTCAAGTGGTAGAACACTAGGCATGAGTGTGAGGCCCTGCATCAAACCTCAATACCGTTACACATGCAAAAAAAGAACTATCTTTTGGACAGTGATGTGGATAGAATGCAGAAAATATGGGAAGAATAATGTAAGAAAAGCGAAAGAAAATCGCCACTTGGCCTTTTATGTTGTAATTATTTCTTAATTTTTTTTTAAATTTTTCATGCTTTGAAAATTATCTCAGAATGGCTTTTTAGTTGCTATATACTTAAATCAAGCATATGGTATTTGGAGAACCCAATCTCATGCACAGTTCCTGTTACATTTATTTACCAACCTTGGACAAACCTCAGCTTTGTCTCTTATCATTACTTCCTGTTTCCATCATAAGTGAAACTGAAGATCGCTATGATTTAGTAGAAACTCTCAAGTTAAAAAGCCAGCACTTGGGCTGGGATGTAGCTCAGTGGCAAAGTGCTTGCTTAGTAAGTGCAACGTCCTGGGGTTCGATCCCCAGTACCAAAAAAGAAAAGACAAAAAAAAAAAAGCCAGCACTCTTAATCAATTATCTTATATACCAGTTTTCTAATGCCTGTTACCAATTTAGTGGTTTAAAATAACATCTCTATATTACATCTTCTATAATATAGAAGTCTAGGCAGGTTCACTTGGATATAAAGTCAATGTGTTGGCTGGCCTGGATTCATATCTGGAGAACCTGGGGGAGAATCCATTTTCAGATTTGAACATGCTCTTGGCAGAGTTCAATTCCATGAAACTATAGAACTGAAATCCCCCTTTATTTGTAGCTCTTGACTGGGAACCATTCTCACATTCTACCCACATTCCTTGGTTCCTGGCCCCTTCCTGTTCAAGACAGGAATAGTAAACTGAACTCTTCTGGCATTTTAAATCTTTCTCATTTTACCCATGTCACAAACTCTTGGTTTTTCTTTTGTTTTTAAGGGCTTGTGTTTAAGGTTAACTGATGAGTAACATTAATTTCATCTGCAAAGATCCTTCACAAATAATGCAGTATATTTCATAGGAATAAGAGCAAGAGTCAGAGATGATGAGACTCAGACTGCCTAACATGCTTTAATCCAAATTCCTGTTTTTACATCTGTTTTAGATTCAAACACGAATCTGTGGTACTTTAGCAATACATTTAAATGTTAGTTTTATTTTAATCAGCATTTTATATGTTTCCATTGAAAAGTTATTCAAGTGTTTTATCTGCCACAGTGCTAGAAACCAAATCCATAGTTCTTTTATAATTAGATATTTCAAATTACTAAAGCTTATACAGTCCTTGCATCAGAACCCCATACATTAAAGACAAGTGAAGCTAGAGCTGTTATTATTTTTTTTGGGGGGGGGGTATGGTCGTGGGCCTGAACTCTGGGCCTGGGCGCTGTCCCTCAGCTCTTCAGCTCAAGGCTAGCACTCTACCACTTGAGCCACAGCACCACTTCCGGCTTTTTTCTTTTCTTATGTGGTGCTGAGGAATCGAATCCAGGGCCTCAGGCATGCAAGGCAAGCGCTCTACCACTGAGCCACCTTCCCAGCCCTAAAGCTGTTATTTTAAGGTTGTTTTGTCTTTCTGGTGGTAGGGGGTGTGCACACAACCATGCACACACCTGTGCACTAGTACTGGGGCACTATTCCTGAGGATTTTTTGCTCAAGACTAAGTGTCTACCACTTGAGTCAAAATTCTACTTCTGTCTTTTTGCTGGTTAGTTGGAGCTGAGAACCCTATGGACTTTCCTGCCCTGACTGGCTTTGAGCCATGATACTCAGATTTCAGCCTCCTGAGTAGCTAGAATTGCATGAACCACCAGTTCCCAGCTTCTAGGTTCTTACTCATTAACCTATTTCAATGTAAAATTTAAGGGGCTTGAACTTTCACTGAAGATGATACCTAAATCCCCATTCTTGCTAAATCCCCACGCCAGAGTGGGGATTTAGTACCTAAAGTAATTGGCACGTAGCAGGTATGTATTTAAAAACTGAGAAATAAGGGCTGGGAAGTTGGCTCAGTGGTAGAGCGCTTGCCTTGCATGCCTGAGGCCCTGGGTTCAATTCCTCAGCACCACATAAGCAAAAACAAAAAAGCCGGAAGTGGCGCTGTGGCTCAAGTGGTAGAGCACTAGCCTTGAGCTGAAGGGCTGAGGGACAGTGCTCAGGCCCAGAGTTCAGACCCCACAACCGGACCAAAAAAAAAAAAAACTGAGAAATAAATATGTATATATTGATTTTTCAGCTTCACTAGTTATTGGCTCATCTTTTTCTTAAGAATAAAAATCAGGAAGTGGTGCTGAATGAAAAAGCTCAGTGCCTAGGCCCTGAGTTCTAACCCATAACCAATGAAAATAAAAATTAAGCCAGGCGCCGATGGCTCATGCCTATAATCCTAGCTACTTATGAGGCTGAGATCTGAGGATCAGGTTCAAAGCCAGCCCAGGCAGGGAAAGTCTGTGAGACTCTTATCTCCAATAAACCACCAGAAAACCGGAAGTGTCGCTGTGGCTCAAGTGGCAGAGTGCTAGCCTTGAGCTGAAGAGCTGAGGGACAGTGGCCCGGCCCTGGGAGTTCAAGCCCCATGACTGACAAAATAAAATAATAAAAATGAAAATGAACAGAATCTTTATTTTCATTATTAAAATAGGTTTATCAGTTGAAAATAAGAATAGAAATGCTATCAGATGCTGGTGGTTCATGCCTGTAATTCTGGCTACTCGAGGCTAAGATCTAAGAATCACAGTTCAAAGCCACCTTAGAGAGGAAAGTCCATGAGACTCTTGTCTCTAATTAATAACCCAAAAAAAGCAATAAGTGGTGCTGTGGCTCAAGTGGTACAGTGATAGCTTTGAAAAAAAAACTCAAGGGGCTGGGAAGGTGGCTCAGTGGTAGAGCGCTTGCCTTGCATGCCTGAGGCCCTGGATTCAATTCCTCAGCACCACATAAGCAAAAAGAAAAAAGTAGCGCTGTGGCTCAAGTTGTAGAGTGCTAGCCTTGAACTGAAGAGCTGAGGGACAGTGGCTAGGCCCAGAGTTCAGGCCCCACGACCGGACCCAAAAAAAAAAAAGAAAAAAAAAGCTCAGGGATACCACTTAGGCCCTGAGTTCAAGTCCCAGGACCAGCACCAGCACCAAAACAAACAAAAAAAGACTAGAAATACTTTACAAGTACAATTAACAGGTTATGTTATTTCAGGTTTCTTTTGATAAAAGTAGATTGTTATATAAAAAGATCTCAACTTACATGTGCCTTGTTTGAATCATGGTAGGAAAGCAGATAATATGTATGTTATAAAGAAATGATAGCCTGTGTAAAGTGATCTCAGCTATCCCTGTATTGTTAGTGTTGGCTCATACAGACAGTTGTTAGCTAGCTACAGAATAATCAATGGTATCATCTCATGAAACATGAGTTGGAAACATCAGGTATTCCTGTGGTTTAATTTAATGAAGTGAGCTCAGGTTTAGAAAATGAAGTTATTCTGTCATTGCTAACTAGACAGCTTGCTTATTGATTGATTGAACGTTACATTAACAATACAAATGTTGCTTGTTTCTAGATGTCTATCTTGTTATCAAATGTTTCTTTTTTTAAAAATCAGGGTTCCAGTTGAGCCATCTTCTCTTTTGTTGCTGTCACCAAGTCACTATCAGGTAATTGTTAATAGATTCACTTATTTATTTGGGTTGTTTTAATTTGCAGTGTGTGTGTGTGTGTGTGTGTGTGTGTGTGTGTGTGTGTGTGTGTGTCTCCCTCTCTCTCTCTCTCTCTCTGGGCCTGGGCTCTGTCCCTCAGTAATTCAGCCCAAGGCTAGCACTCTACCATTTGAGCTACAGTGCCACTTCAGCTTTTTCTGCTTATGTGATGCTGAGGAATAGAACCCAGAGCCTCATGCATGCAAGGCAAGCACTCTACCACTGAACCACCTTTCTAGTCCCTATTCATTTTTTTAAAGTAGTTTTCTTTTATAGCACTTAAGTTGACATTAGTTGACAGATAAGTGCACATGATACTTGCTAACAGTGTAGTAAACACCACACAGAAAATAAATAAGTTGTGTGTGATGCATACCTCTAATTCTAGCACTTGGGAGACTGAGGCAGGATTAGAAGTTTGAGGCTATCCTTGACCATGTGTTCAAGGCCAACTTGGGCTACATAATAAGACCCAGCCTCAGAAAAACCAGAGAGAGAGAAAAAAAAATGTTTTCCTACAATGGTGGTTTTATAAGAAGAGTGTAAACATGGGAAGATTAGTAGTAAACACATTTAAAGAAATGCTATGTGACTGTAAAGTAAGTTACTTGGGTCAGCAGTGGAGAGATGTTAAGTTGCAAAATGATACTGTTGCTCCAGCTTTCACATACAGACCTGGAACTTCATGGGAGAAGAGAACAACTAGTAGAGCGCACTCGGAGAGAGGCCCAGCTTGCTGCCCTACAGTATGAGGAGGAGAAAATACGGACCAAACAGATTCAGAGGGATGCTGTGCTGGACTTCGTCAAGGCAAGTTGTGCTTCTATGTATAGTAAACACTTTTTATTGTTTTCATTGAAGTATTCATTTTTTTGCTCATAGGGAATTTTGACTACTTGTAAACTAATAGAATTTATTATCTTGGGGTTTTTTATTTAGGTGGGCCTAGGTACTGACTGAGCTTTTTTTCTCAGGGCTAGCACTCTACCACTTAAGCCACTGCCCCACTTCCAGATTTTTGGTGGTTAGTTGGAGTCTCATGGCTTTGAACTGCAATCCTTAGATCTCAGCCTCCTGAATAGCTAAGATTACAGGCATGAGCCACCAACACCCAACTTTATCTTACTTTTGGAACTAGCAAGTTGTTATTAGACATAACACTTAACTATACAGCCACCATTTCCTTAGTCTGTAGTCTCATAACAAAGATCATGACAGTGAAAGCGCTGGGTCAACTGTGAAAGTGCCGTTCAGGTACTAAACTAGTATCAACCAACCCCCGACCCCACTTCCTCACTCCAGGAAGTCCACTAAAACCTGACTGCTTCCTTTCCCTCTCTCTCTTCTTTCCTCCTTCCCTCCCTTCATCTCTGCCAGTCATCCTTGATTCTTTTTTGCCCTGATATTCTCCAAACCTACTCTGTTCATTGTCCCAGTTAATGTTTCTTTTCTAACATTTGCCAAATCTACAGTAGCGTCTGAACCTTGTTCATTTTATTTTGCTTGTATGGTTTGAATTCTGAAATTACCTGGGCTTTTAATTCATAAGTAATTGTTTTGGTACCTTTGATGCTTAATACCTACGTTCAAACTCCATCAACAGGAATCAGGATGGCCCTTTCACTACTGTGTCCCTAGAACTCAAGATGAGCCCAAGCTCTACAGATTCTTGTTAAATGAATGATTAAATGAATGACTCTACCACTTGAGTCACAGTGCTACTTCCAGTTTTCTGGTAGTTTATTGGCGTTAAGAGTCTCAGGGAAGCCGGGCACTGGTGGCTCACGCCTGTAATCCTAGCTACTCAGGAGGCTGAGATCTGAGGATATTGGTTCAAAGCCAGCCCGGGCAGGAGAGACCGTGAGACTCCTATCTCCAATAAACCACCAGAAAACCAGAAGTGGCGCTGTAGCTCAAGTGGTAGAGCACTCGCCTTGAGCTGAAGAGCTGAGGGACAGCGCCCAGGCCCAGAGTTCAAGCCCCACGACTGACAAAAAAAAAAAAAAGAGTCTCAGGGAAGCTGGGCGCTGGTGGCTCATGCCTGTAATCCTAGCTACTCAGGAGGCTGAGATCTGAGGATCGTGGTTCAAAGCCAGCCTGGGCAGGAAAGTCCGTAAGACTCTGATCTCCAATAAACCACTAGAAAACCAGAAGTGGCACTGTGGCTCAAGCAGTAGAGAGCTCACCTTGAGCTGAAGAGTGCAGGGACAGCGCCCAAGCCCAGAGTTCAAGCCCCACGACCCACAAAAAAAAAAAAAAAAAAAAAAGAGTCTCAGGGACTCATACTGTACCACTCAGCCCATGAATGACTCACTCTTGACCTCTAAAAACTTTCTCTCATTTTAGGTAAAAACTATCTTTTATGCACGTATCTATTTGTCTTGTGTGATAAATTTGTTTTCAAAGATATCAAGTCTGTGATGAATATCTTACTCTCACTCATTTCCTTGTCATCTCACAAGTTGTACTGCCTATTGTTTTCTATTACAATTTAGGCAAATCACTTAGCCAAGGACAAAAACCAAAATTTGTATGTTTAGAAGCTTGGAAAAGTGATCTCAACTAACTATCTTTTTTTTGGGGGGTCCGGTCATGGGGCCTGAACTCTGGGCCTGGGCGCTGTCCCTCAGCTCTTCAGCTCAAGGCTAGCACTCTACCACTTGTGCCACAGCGCCACTTCCAGCTTTTTTCTTTTTGCTTATGTGGTGCTGAGGAATCGAACCCAGGGCCTCATGCATGCAAGGCAAGCCCTCTACCACTGAGCCAACTTCCCAGCCCTCAACTAACTATCTTATCCCTCATCCTTCCCTGCTTCCTTCTATCTACCCCAGGATGTCGATCTTCTTTCCTATCTTCTTACCTTTTATGAGCAGTAGCCTTATCTAAGACATGCTGTGACACTAGTAGTCATTTTGTTCTGAGCTCCATGACCTTCTTACTATATGTTTGCTCCATACCTAACATTCACATATTCTTTCTCCTAATTTGTCCTTTCCCTTTCCATTTAAATCACGACCTGATTTATTATTGAATAAAAACTTCTGTTAGTCTTGGGGCTTGAACTCTGGGCCTGAGCGCTGTCCCTCAGCTCTTCAGCTCAAGGCTAGCACTCTACCACTTGAGCTATAGCGCCATTTCCAGTTTTCTCATGGTTTATTGGTTTATTGCCCCGGCTGGCTATGAACTGAGATCCTCAGATCTCAGCTTCCTGAGTAGCTAGGATTACAGGCATGAGGCACCGGCACCTTTTATATATATATATATATATATATATATATATATATAGCACTTTTAAAACCAATCAAAATAACTTTTTTTAATCCCTTTGCCTCCCCTCCCCTCTCCAACTGGGACTTGAACTTGGTACCAGACACTTTTGCTCATTGGCTGGCACTCTACCAACTGAGCCATACCTCCAATCCCAAGTCCAGAAGACTTTTATCTTCAATTAACCACTAAAAAGTTAGAAGTATAGCAGTGGCTCAAGTAGTAGAGCACCAGCCTTGAGTGAAAAAGCCAAGTGACAGGGGCTGGGAAGGTGGCTCAGTGGTAGAGCGCTTGCCTTGCATGCATGAGGCCCTGGGTTCGATTCCTCAGCACCACATAAGCAAAAAGAAAAAAGGTGGAAGTGGTGCTGTGGTTCAGGTGGTAGAGCACTAGCCTTGAGCTGAAGAGCTGAAGGACAGCGCCCAGGCCCAGAGTTCAGGCCCCACAGGATGGATGGATGGATGGATGGATAGATGGATGGATGGATACATACATACATACATACATACATACATACATACAATGAAATAATAGAATAAAATAAAATAATAGCACTTAAGGAAAATACCAGATCAGTTAGTGTTTGTATTGAAACATACTTAAGAAAAAATGAACTGGATGAGATAGTGTGGGAGATACTGATAGTAATATTTCCCAAAGTTTACTGAATGTTTATTATGTCCTAAGTACTGTTTGAGCACTTTGCGTGTAGATTACCTTTTGTTGGTCATGGGGCTTGAATTCTGGGCCTGTGCACTGTCCCTGAGCTCTTCAGCTCAAGTCGAGTGTTTCACCACTTGAGCCACAGTGCCACTTCTGGTTTTTGGTTTTCTTGTGGTTAATTAGAGATAAGAGTCTCATAGACTTTCCTGCCTGGGCTGGCTTTGAACAGTGATCCTCAGATCTCAGCCTTCTGAGCAGTTAGGATTACAGGGATGAGCCACTGTCACCCAGCTAGATTAACTCTTCTAATCCTTCCTATGAACTATCAGGAAACTGATGCTTAGGAAAGATAGTATTTTGTGTATATGAATGAATATATGATTTGGAGTTAGAAAGCAATATGACTCTCATTACTCAGCTAAGTGGCAAAGCAAGAATTGTTATAAATCAGGTTGACCTTTTTCTGTAAACATGGTCTCTCAAGAACTGAGAATTAGCTGGGCGCTGGTGGCTCACACCTGTAATCCTTGCTACTCAGGAGGCTGAGATCTGAGGATCACAGTTCAAACCCAGCCTGGGCAGGAACGTCTGTGAGACTCTTTTCTCCAATTAACCACCAGAAAACTGCAAGTTGGTGCTGTGGCTCAAGTGGTAGAGTTGCCTTGAGCTGTAGAGCTGAAGGATAGCATCCAGGCACAGAGTTCAAGCACCACAACTGACCAAAAAAGAAAGAAAAGCTGGGACACTGGTGGCTTATGCCTGTAATCCTAGTTTTACTAAGGAGGCTGAGATCTGAGAATCACAGTTCAAAACCAGCCTGGGTAGAAAAGTTCCCATGAGACTCTTACTCCAGTAACCACTCAAAGACTGGAAGTGGAGCTGTGGCTTAAAGTAATAGAGTGCTAGCCTTTAGCAAAAGAGCTCAGGGACAGTGCCTAGGCCCTGAATTCAAGCCTCATGACTGACAAAACAAGAACAAAAATAAAAAATGAATCAAGAATTAGAATATCTACTGTATCCCATGTACTATTGTATGTCTTTTATATAAGTTAACTTATTTGTCATGCCTTCTGTAGAAGTTCCATCACTAATAAGAGATAGATCACACTAACAGATCAAGACCAAACTCTAATTTCATACAAAAAATTTGATCTTAACAGAAGAGAAGAATTGTATATATTAGCAAAAGAGAAAACACAAAAAGAGAAATACATCTGAAAAAGTAGTCTGCTCGTGTTGAACAAGGTAAAAAAAAAAAGACTACAAGTAGGAAAATGAGATAGAAAGTAACTACACTAATTAAAACAGTGATGCAAAATGAAGCATAAAACTAGATGATTTCTAAGATGCCAAAAAGTTGATAATGTTTCCCAGTGGCAAAAACATAAATTAGAAATATCTGAATTTGGATCCACTTTTACCACTGTCTATATGCTTGACTTTTTGAAAGTTACTGAACCATTCTTCGCCTTTAGTTTATTTAGATGTATAATAACTAGGAAAAAGATCAATTTTATTGTTTTGAGACAGAGTCTTTATAGCCTAGTCAAGTGTTTAATTCCTGATTTTCTTGACTCATTCTCCTGAGCACTAAATGAAGAATGAAATCACTAAAAAGGATTGGGAAAAAAAATGTATTGGGAAAAAGAATGTATGATTTGGAGTTAGAAGACAAGTATGAATCTCTGTGATATTTGTTCTTCTCCTATAACCTCTTTTATCAATTTTCTTAATCTCTGAGTGAATGTGATTATGGTATTTGTTTATAACACTGATACTGTGTTTGAGAATATAGGTGGGTATGATGGTGCATGTCTGTAATCCCAGCACTCAGGAGTCTCAAGCAGGAGGATCACAAGTTCAAGGTTGTCCTACAAGTTATCATGAATACATTGTAAAACACTGAGTACACAGATGTGTGATGTTGGCATCTCCCATAATTCAGAAAATATCAAATGGGAAAAATAGCCAGGTAGTATAGGAAACTGAATTAATTTTTGGATCTATGGAGTGTGAGGTAACAGTAGGATTTCCAAGTAGAGAGTCTGGGCTTACAGTTGAAAATACTTGAGATCTAGCTCATAGAAAGCTAGAGTTGTTAGCATTGATATGTAAGAATATTAAGAGAGATATAGTGATAGATCTATAGTGTATGATAAGTATGTATATAAATATAGTTTTTATTTATAAATTTATATATGTAAATATATAAACAAATAATTACACAAATAAGCTGGCATAGTTTGTTGCTTTTTTATTTAAGATATTTATTTGAGATATTTATTTAAGATATTTTATTTGAGCTATGCAAGTGAGGGGAAAACATCTTGACTAGTAAGTAGCTCTAGAAAAACAGTATATACAAGAAATTAGTGTGACTATTTCAGGAGAGAAATGATCATTTTCTATATTCCAGATTCTAACCAACTTTTTTTTTTAATAGCAAAAAACATCACAAAGTCCACAAAAAAATCTATCCCCCATAGACAGTGAGGTAAGTCTGTGTAATCACTTTTTCTTTGGAATTGACATGAAATGTTTTGCATGTGATTTATTGTGTTTTCAGTGATTAAAATACTGCTTTTGGGGGCTGGGAAGGTGACTCAGTGGTAGAGTGCTTGCCTTGCAAGCCTGAGGCCCTGGGTTCGATTCCTCAGCACCACATAAGCAAAAAAGAAAAAAGCTGGAAGTGGCGCTGTAGCTCAAGTGGTAGAGCGCTAGCCTTGAGCTGAAGAGCTGAGGGACAGCACCCAGGCCCAGAGTTCAGGCCCCACAACCG
>NW_012267261.1:8490386-8494938 GCF_000151885.1 Dipodomys ordii
TATAATCCTAGCTACTCAGGAGGCTGAGATCTGAGGATCGCGGTTCAAAGCCAGCCCCAGCAGGAAAGTCCTTGAGACTCTTATCTCCAGTAAACCACTAGAAAACCGGAAGTGGTGCTATAGTTCAAATGGTAGAACGCTGGCCTTGAGCTGAAGAGCTGAGGGACAGCACCCAGGCCCAGAGTTCAAGCCCCATGACCAACAACAACAACAAAAAAGAAGGATCGTGATTCAAAGCCACCGTGAGCAGAAAAGTATATGAGATTCTTATCTCTAATTAGCCACCAGAAAAACAGAAGTGGCTCCAAGTGATAGAGCAAAAACGCTCAGAGACAGTGTCCAGGCTCTGAGTTCAAACCCTATGACTGACCAAAAAATTAAAAAAAATATATATATATATATATATATATTCCCAGCCATATATATATATGGCTGGGAATGTGGCTTAGTGATAGAGTGCTTGCCTAGCATTATGAAGCCTGGGTTTATACCTTAGTACCACATAAACAGAAAAAGCCAGAAGTGGCACTGTGGCTCAAGTGGTAGAGTGCTAGCCTTGAACAAAAGAAGCTCAAGGACAGTGCCTAGGCCCTGAGTTCAAGCCCCAGGACAGGCAAAAAATAAATAAAATATATATACACATATGTTTCAAATTATTAATAACAAGGTGTTTTAAAATCTTATTGGACATACAATAACTAATTGTCCTTATGTACAGACTTCACACATTGTAAAAAACCTAAGTCAGTAAAGTATTTTTACTGTCTTTTCCTTTACATAGTAATACTTCTTCACTAACCCTTAAAAACCAAAGCTTAATGAGTTGAGCACTCTACCACTTGAGCCACAGTGCCACTTGCAGTTTTCTGGTGGCTAATTGGAGATAAGAGTCTGGCTTTGAACCATGATCCTCAGATCTCAGCCTCTTGAGTAGCTAGGATTGATTACAGGCAAGAGCCACCAGCACCTGGCAAGGGCTTATTTTTTAATTTAATTTAATTTGTCTGATTCATAAATTCTTTTTTTTTTTGGTCAGTTGTGAGATCCGAACTCAGGGCTTGGGTGCTGTCCCTGAGCATCTTTGAGCTTAAGGCTGGCAGTCTACCACTTGAGCTATAGCACCACTTCTGCCTTCTTGAGTAGTTAATTGGAGATAAGAGTCTCACAGGGACTTTTTTGCCCAGGCTAGCTTCAAACCACAATCCTCAGATCTCAGCCTCCTAAGTAGCTAGGATTACAGGTATAAGCCACTGGTGCCCAGCTTCATAAATTCTTTATGTAATTGCTGCAACTATACTTGATCTTTCTCTTCTGTAAACAGAGAGTATTCTCTGCTCCTTGTTCTAGAAGTTTTTAGGTAGTCATATTATATTTGAAGTTGTCTAAACTCTTTCAGTACTCAGAATCAGCTTACTCACCAGTATGATAGATGAATGCAGATGACTATAATTATGGTCCTGTTTGTCAGCATCTCCTAAAGTTTGTCTTCATATGTTGCTTTTCTTATATGTGTATTTGTGAAGTGCATCACCATGTCCCCAGTTTGTTTTTGACATTGCTTCATTTTTCTTCACCTCTCTAGTGTCCCTTCCCATCCAGAAGGTCTCAGCACACTGATGATAGTGCCTTGTTAGTGGTAAGAGTTCATGCAAAAAATTGTTACATTGCTGTGTCTGGATATTGAAAAATGGCTACTGTACACTATTCGTTTGGAAATGACCTAAATACCATAAAACACAATGGGGGGGGCATCATTACTGTATGCTTTACAGATGACTAGAAGTGTTTCCTTGCGTTGCCTTATCATGTTCCAGAATCATGCAGCTGTGAACCTTGTATCTTTGTCCGTGTTTCCCAGAGAAAAATATCCACACTGAGAACCCTACTGCCATACTGTAATAGTTTTTTTTTTAATGTTTTTCTAATTCCAGGTGTACTTTGTTGATCATTAGTTTGGCATTCTGTGAATTAAAATCCCTCATCTCATGACACTGACTGTACAACTGTATATCTGGCATTCTACTTTATTATGTGTTTTAAACTACTGATAATCCCTGGCATAGGGGTTTTGTTTTGTTTTGTTTTACTTTACAAGATCCCGCTTTACCACACTGTGCAGATATAAGAAGTGTCACACATGTCCTCACATCCTGGAAAACAATATCAGTTACAACAGTGGAGACAGTTATTCTAAAGCCCTTATTTATACACAGTCTTTAAATACTTAAATTTCAAGATTATTCCCCAGGCTCTTTTTTTTTTTTAAACTGGTCATGGGGCCTGAACTCTGGGCCTGGGCACTGTCCCTCAGCTCTTCAGCTCAAGGCTAGTGCTCTACCACTTGAGCCACAGTGCCACTTCTGGCTTTTTCTGCTTATGTGGTGCAGAGGAATGGAACCCAGGACCTCATGCATATGGCGCAAGCACTCTACCACTGAGTCACCTTCCCAGCCCCTCCATGCTCATTTTTTAAGCTCAGGAAAGCATTAACTGGAATGCTGTTCACTGGTCATTTTTAACACAGACTTACTTTATGACCTGTTTCATTAACTGAAAAGTAATATAACATGAGGCCACTAAAATTTTCACTTTTATCAGTCCTGCAGGACAATTCAATTTATAGAATTGCCTTGAACATCATGTTTTGTTTTGTTTTTGGGGGGGGGTGTCCGGTCGTGGGGCCTGAACTCTGGGCCTGGGCGCTGTCCCTCAGCTCTTCAGCTCAAGGCTAGCGCTCTACCTCTTGAGCCACAGCACCACTTCTGGCTTTTTTCTTTTTGCTATGTGGTGCTGAAGAATCGAACCCAGGGCCTCAGACATGCAAGGCAAGCGCTCTACCACTGAGCCACCTTCCCAGCCCTCAACATCATGTTTTATGCTATTATTTTTATAGCAGTATTGAAAACTAGACGTTCAAAAGTCTAGTGTCTGCATCAAATTCTGTCTCATTTGCTAGAAACTGCTGCTATGGTGTATGCTGTATGAATTACATGATTTAGGGTAATATTCCTACTATGTGAGCTTCTATTGTCTGTTAAAATTTCTGTATATTTCACAATTTGCATTTCTTTTAGTGGATAGAGTGCATTTAAACTGGACTAGGGGGCTAGGAAGGTAGCTCAGTGGTAGAGCGCTTGCCTTGCATGCATGAGGCCCTGGGTTCAATTCCTCAGCACCATATAAGCAAAAAGAAAAAAGCTGGAAGTGGCGCTGTGGCTCTTGTGGTAGAGTGCTAGCCTTGAGCTGAAGAGCTGAGGGACAGCACCCAGGCCCAGAGTTCAGGCCCCACAACAGGACCCCCCCTCCCCAAAATAAATAGATAAATAAATAAATAAACTGGACTGTTTACCTCCTTCATTTCCTTCCTCCTTTACTCCCTTCTCTTTTGCAGTATTCAGGTTTAAACTTAGGGGCTTATGTTTACTAGGCAGGTGATCTACCATTTGAGGCATGCTCCAGCAACCCTTATTTGCTTTAGTTATTTTTCATGTAGGGCGTCACATTTTTCCTAGGGCCAGCTTTGGATTGTGATCCTCCTATGCAAAAGGAATAGGTAGAAGGATTAGAGGTATAAACCCCCACACTTAGCTAACTTTTTGCCCTGGCTGGCCTCAAATGACAATCTTCGTGATCTCTGTCGGAAGTGGATAGGATTAAAGGCGTAAGTCATGGCACTCAGCCTTTAATAACAGTCATAAAGATGAACACATGTTCTAGACTAGAATTCTAGTATTAATTGGCATGAGAAATAATAAATTAATGCAAGAAAAATAATAGTGAGGGCCTCTAGTGATCCAGACACCAAGTTATAACATTTACTTTTTACAACCTTAAGGGTCAATGTTAAACTTAGCACCCAATGAATGCTGTGATACAGGATATCTTGTCCAGCTGTGATGTGTCCAGTATCACAGAACTAACAACAAGTGTAAGGCATAGTTTGAATCTCAGACAGGCTGATTTGGGATGGAATAAGTACTGAGCTGTAGTACTTGCTACACTGTAACAAGGAGCAGAAAACAGAGCATGAGATTATAGTAACACATGCAGTACTTGAAACAGAGTGTGAGCTTTGCAATAACACAAACTGTGTGAAATGGAGTATGAGATTTACCATGATACATACTATGTGTAATGCAAGCCTTAGAGCCAGATTTTTTTTCAAGAAAAAGTAAAATTTGCAAAAACAACAAAAGCAAAAACTTCTTAGCAGAAAAATTTGTACTGTCTTCAGGCATTTGTTACAAACACTTGTATGCTTGTATTCTAGTTGTTGGTGTTCTTGTCTGACCTAAATTAGATGATTTTTAAAAACAGGACTAAGGTTTGAACCATATCTAAAAGCCCACAATGTTCCTGCTCATTTATCAAAGAATTAAGAAATTTATACTCCTCGTTTAAATTTTTTAAATTATTGAATGTGTAAAGTTTTAATATCTTTTAAGCTTTTTTTTTGGGGGGGGGGTCTGGTCGTGGGGCCTGAACTCTGGGCTTGGGTGCTGTCCCTCAACTCTTCAGCTCAAGGCTAGCACTCTACCACTTGAGCCACAGT
>NW_012267261.1:8495748-8507441 GCF_000151885.1 Dipodomys ordii
TGGTGGTGGTAGTGGTTGTGGGGCCTGAACTCTGGGCCTGAGCACTGTCCCTCAGCTCAAGGCTCAAGGCTAGTGCTCTACCACTTGATCCACAGCGCCACTTCCATCTTTTTTCTGTTTATGTGGTGTTGAGGAATGGAATCCAGGGCCTCATGCATGCAAGGCAAGCACTCTACCACTGAGCTACCTTCCCAGCCCTTATATTTATTTCCAATATGACAATTGGAAAAAAAGTTAGGTTTTGAGCTTCTCTTACCTACAAATCTATATAATAGTGTTTAAAATTTTTAAATGTCAAATAATAAGTATTTTTATATTCAGTAGACTCCGTTAGTATCTCTAATATATCTAACTAATGTTAATATTGGTAAAAGAGAAAAGATAGAAAAGGGAAATTGTACTTTTCCCTCTTAAGGATCATTTAAAATTTCACAGAAGCAGAAATTAAATTCTGGTCTTCTTGGAAGTGGCACTGGGGCTCAAGTGGTAGAGTGCTAGCATTGAGCACAAAGAGGCTCAGGGACAGTGTTCAGGCCCTGAGTTCAAGCCTCACAACTGACCAAAAAAAAAGAGGGAAGGTAATAAAAATGGGAAGGGGGAAGCTGGGAATGTGGCTTCGTGGTAGAGTGTTTGCCTAGCATAAATGTAGCCCTGAGTTAGATTCCTCAGTACCACATACACAGAAAAAGTTGGAAGTGGCGCTGTGTAGAGTGCTAGCCTTGAACAAAAGAAACTCAGGGATAGTGCCCAGGCCCTGAATTCAAGCCACTACTGGGAGGGGAAAAAAAACATTGGTCTTTTAAGATGTGAGGCAAAATCTTCATGTCCTGATTTCCCACATTAGAGCCAAAAAATTGCATCATGCTAAATCCCATTTGTATTATTATTAAAAAAAAAGTACTGTTGACTCATGCCAATCTGCTCCAAATGAGGTCTTTGGCTGTATTTGTTTCTCTTACCATAGGAATAGCAGAAGACTCATTAGTTTCAAACCTGTTGCTAAAAATGTTAATGTTCTCTGTCTTCTTTCTGCATAAGGTCACACTTCTTAATTCTTAATGTGTTATTATGAATATCCTGAATTATACTGGCAGATAAACTGTTGTACAAATGATGGGAGTTCTCCCCCACCCCCCACCCCCACCCCCCTGCTTGCAGCGTATTCTTCTTTGAGCTTATTAATATGTCAGTAAGCCATTGACAATTTATCAAAACCTTTTCTAATTGCACTAGTCAGATCTACCTGGCTGACAGTGCTGCCTATGTCTTTTCCTCTTTTGAACCTGTAGTCACTGGCAGGGTTGAATCAAGTGGGCTCTGCTGCTGCCTTGCCTCATACTTCTGCCTTCACACCCCTTAAGGTATCTCTTGTTATAGTAACTCATCAGGTGCTTTGGGGAGGGAGTGCACAGGTAGGTCTTTCACTTTCCCATGGACTGGTTTAATAGCAGCCTGAAATCTGGAATAGCATGAAATACAATGAAGCTTAAGAAACTAGTTTTAACATACCACAAATCATGCAGCTCTCATAAATCCTATTTGATTCTATTTGAAAGGTCATTGTGATTTTCTCATGGTTATTTTGTAGCATGAGTTACTTAGCGTGATTTGTTTTAGTGTAGTTTATTACCTGTTAAGGTAATACCAAATTAACTCTGTTATCTAATAAAAATGCAAAATAATTTAAGTCCTAGTCCACAAAATTGTCAAGAACCTCTACCTTATGTACCTTTCATAATCCATCATTAATCCATAATAAATGTCCCCAAGTTTTCCCGCCTTCCATATGCAAACTGTATAGCAAGATTCTTTGGCTGCTTTGAGTTTTCAGTTGGCTTTTTTAGCTTTTGGTGTTCATTGTGCTTAACATCTACTGTAATTCTCAGTGTGTTAGTTATATTCATAAATGATCATTGATTTCTACATCTTGTATCTTTGATTTTTCCTGAATATTTAAAATTTCTGTTTGTACATTTGTACTTCTCTAATTTATTAAAACAGTTTCAAATTCTTGCCTCATGCTCCTTTTATTGGCAGTACTGAGGTTTGAACTCAGACTTTGGACTTCACACTTGCTAAACAGAAGTTCTACTTCTTGAGACATACCTCTAGCCCTTTATTGCTCTGGGTTTTTTGGTTTTTTTGTTTTTTTTAAAATACCAATCCTGGGGCTTGAACTCAGGGCCTAGGCACTGTCCCTGAGCTTTTTGCTAGCACTATACCACTTAAGCAACAGCTCCACTTCCAGCATTTATTTTCTTTGAGTAGTTACTTGGAGCTACAAGTATCATGGACTTTCTGCCTGGGCTGGCTTGAACCACAATCCTGAGATCTTAGGCTTCTGAGTAGCTAGGATAACATGTGTGAGCCACCTGTACCCTGCTTACTATGATTATTTTTGTTTGTTTGTTTGTTTTCTTGGGTCCGGTCATGGGGCTTGAACTCTGGGCCTGGGTGCTGTCCCTCAGCTCTTCAGCTCAAGGCTAGCGCTCTACCACTTGAGCCACAGCACCACTTCTGGCTTTTTTCTTTTTGCTTATGTGGTGGAATCGAACCCAGGGCCTCTGGCATGCAAGGCATGCGCCCTACCACTGAGCCACCTTCCCAGCCCCTACTATGATTATTTTTGAGATAGAGTCTCAATTTTGACCAGGGCCAGCCTGAACTATAATCCTATTTATATTTCCCATATAGCTGGGATGACAGATGCTTCTGTCACAACAAGATTTTTCTGTTGAATTTCTCTATTTGAAGTAATTATTGAATCTAAAAGTGACTACTCTTAATATTTATATATTATATTAATTTTAATAAATTATGTAATTGTATGTACTGTAATATAAAGGCTTATGTTGTATTTTCAGCTTTTTACTTTCAATTCTTAATTTCTATTTTGAGTTTTTGTTTACTCTTTGTCTCCATAGTAAACAATTTAAAATAAATTAGCTTTTTTTATAGTTCTTTTTCCCATGTGCTCCTAATCCTAGGTCCTATGACAATAGTGCTTGTGTATTTGTTTGTTTGAAGAAAAAACTATCCATAAGTCAATCCCTAGAATCCCTCTGTGTGATCAAGTTAGGATTCAAGAGATTCTTACACTATTTTGCAACCTTTGGAAATCAGGTCATCCTGTGTGTCCTTTTTGGCTGTTTCGTAATGCAAACGGATAGGTTTCAGGCTGTTAGAGTAAGGAAAATAGAATCTTCAGTGTGTGGTACTTTTGTAGATTTCGGGGTGAGGGGGGTTGATTTGTGTTTATGCACATTTCCTTCATGGTTGTTTGTACACAATGATTTTTTTCTATTTAGCAGCCTCTTCATATACAATAAAACATTATAAACAGAAACAAAAAGATTTTTCTGTTGAGATAGGTTCTTGAGGGTTCATTGTTTAGGCTGGCCTCATACCATGATCCTCTTCCCCCCGCCACATCTCAGCCTTCCAAATAGTTGAAGATTATAGGTATGAGCCACTATGCCTAGCTTCCCTCTTGCCCTTTTTAATGCTGACCCCTGACTTCATTACATCTTATGATAATTTCATAACCTATGAACCATCTCCCTGGTCATTATTGAAGCTATTCTGTATGCATAGATAACTCCTAATAAAACTATCTGTAATCCTCTTCCATATTAACTTTTTGCTGGCATTTTTTGGATTTTTTATTTGTATAATGATAGAACTGTTTCATTAATGTTTTTCAAAACTTTCTTAAGGAAGCTCTATTCTACATGTGTAAGAGAGAACTGGTAGGAGTGCATGGAAGCCTGCTACCTCACTGCTGTGGATGATCCTGAAACTATTTCAAGTCAACAGTGCAGTGGGAAGGAGGAAATGATGACATGAAACCATGGAGAATAGGGACAAACTGAAATCTACCAAGACAAACTGGGACCCATGACTGCCTCTCACCACCATATATTTCACTGACAGGCATACTGCAAAAGAATCTGGTCCTCTTCATGAGAAGAGAAATTGGGGGAAGCTAGAGGCTGGCATCTCCTCGAATCAGGATGCAAGCTGGCCAGCCACTAATAGAAAGTATGAGCTACAGGGATGCCCAGCACCCTCCACCTTCAGAATGTACTTAGATTGCTCTTCATTTCTACCTTCAGACTCTCATAAAAATTTCATTTATGAGCCGGGCACTAGTGGCTCATGCCTATAATTCTAGTTACTCAGGAGACTGAAATCTGAGGATCATGGTTCAAACCTAGCCCAAGCAGGAAAGGCCATGAGACTCTTATCTCCAATTAACCACCAGAAAACCATAAGTAGTGCTGTGGCTCAAGTGGTAGAGTGCTAGCCTTGAACTAACAAGCTTAGGGACAGCGCCTAGGGACAGCCTAGGCCCAGAGTTCAAGCCCCATGGCTGACAAAAAAAAAAAAATCATTTTGGCTGGGCACCTATGGCTCATACCTGTAATCCTAGCTGCAGGCTGAAATCTGAGGATCATGGTTCAAAGACAACCTGGGTAGCAAAGTCTTATCTCCAGTTTATCACAGAAAAAGCCAGAAGTAGTGCTATGGCTCAAGTGGTAGAATGCTAACCTTAAACAAAAAAGGAGCCCAGGGACAGTACCCAGGCCCAGAGTTCAAGCCCCAGGACCAGGCAAGGGAGGGAGATAAATAAGTCTGACTTACCTTCCATCACATCTACAAAAACATCATGATGAGCTTTTTAAATATTTTTTTTCTTTTTTGTGGGAGGGTAGGAGCAGTACTTAAGTTTGAACTTGGAGCTTTTCACTAGCTAAGCTGGTGCTCTACTAAATGATCCACACCTCTAACCCTACTTTTTGCTGGTTGTTTGGGGGTTTTGTGTTTTTTTAATTTATTTTTTAATTTTATTGTCAGGGTAATATACAGAGGGGTTACAGTTACATAAATAAGGTAGTGAGGTGAGTACATTTCTTTTTTTTTTCTTTTTATTGGGGGGTCTGGTCGTGGGCCTGGGCACTGTCCCTCAGCTCTTCAGCTCAAGGTTAGCGCTCTACCACTTGAGCCACAGTGCCACTTCCAGTTTTCTGGTGGTTTATTGGAGATAGGAGTCTCACGGTTTCTCCTGCCCGGGCTGGCTTTGAACCGAGATCCTCAGATCTCAACCTCCTGAGTAGCTAGCATTATAGGCATGAGCCACCAGCGCTCAGCTTCACATCCAGTTTTGTTGCATAGTCTGCTGCTGTTTCTAAAGACAGAGAGTATTTGTTATCCTTTAATGTCATCTGCTTCAGCCCTTCCTTCTCATCTAATATGATCATGTACTAATTTTCTCCTCTTCATTCCTTAAGATACTTAAGTTTCTGTTTGTATTATGGGCCCTCAAGCATGTCTTTGTTTAGTTAAGTTTCTCCTTCCTAGATCATATCATCTGGAATTGCAGTGTTTTATTTCCTTATAATTAACCAACTTTTGCCTCACAAATCTTTGCTCCTTTCCCTAGTTCCTGTTACTTGTATTAAAATAAATTTGTGTGTGTGTGTATGCGTATGCACGTGTGCGCACACTTATACTAGGCCTTGTACTCTCACTTGGCTTTTTTTGCCCACTGCTGGTGCTCTACCATTTGAGCCACAGCTCTACTTCCAGCTTTATATGCCTCTCTAATCTTTAAAAAGCAGAATACTGCTTACATGTACAAAGCATGAACTCTACGTTTGAGCTGTTTCCTTAGTAAGTACAGTTGATATTTAAAATCTTAATCTTGCTGAGCTCCAGTGGCTCACCTCTGTAATCCTAACTACTCCAGAGGCTAAGATCTTAGGATCATAGTTTGAAGCCAGTCCAAGGCAGAAAAGTTCATGAGACTCTTATCTCCAATAAACTACTCAGAAAAAGCTGGAAGTGGCACTGTGACTCAAGTGGTAGAATACTAGCCTTGAGCACAGAGAAGCAAGGACAGTGCCCAAGGCCCTGAGTTGAAGCCCCATGACTGGCACACACACAAAAAAAATCTTTAGCTCATGAGTGATCAAACTAAGGATTCATTACCAGAAAACTGATCTGTCCAATAGTATTCTCAACAGGGTGACTTTTTTTTTTTTTGGGGGGGGTGTTGGTCATGGGGCTTGAACTCTGGGCCTGGGCCCTGTCCCTCAGCTCTTAAGCTCAAGGTTAGCACTCTGCCACTTTAGCCACAGTGCCACTTCCAGTTTTCTGGTTTATTGGAGAAAAGAGTCTCACGGACTTTGCTGCCTGGGCTGGTTTCCAACTGTGATCCTCAGGTCTCAGCTTCCTGGGTAGCTAGTATTATAGACGTGAGCCACCAGTGCCTGGCTTTATCTTTAAGCAGTTTTAATTGCCATTAATTTCATCTGACCCAGTTTCAACTAGAGATAGTAAATTTTGGAAAATGTGGAGAAACAAGTTGTATGTTAGCTTCAAAGTCATTTTTTAGTTCAGAAATGTCTTAGTTGTCATATAGTTAAATTCAAGTCTAGGCCCCAAAATGTATTACATTGTTATTCTAGCCTCTACTCCCCTGCCAACTTTTTATGTCTAATCCAAGCAACCACTATTGCTTCTTCAATAAACTTAACCTTACTTTCCTTTTTGGTGGTAAACTTTATATAAATTTAGCTAGTTTTTTGTTCTTTTGGCCAGTGACTTGAAAACATCCTGTCTTTGAATATTGTTCTAGAAAGTACATCATTTTGTTCTTAAGGCACTGAGATTGAATCCAAACCTTGTACATGCTAGACAAACTTCGTATCTCTGAGCTACATTCCCAGCCCTCATCTAGCATCGTTTTTTGATTTTTGGTCAGTCTGGGCCTGGGTGCTATCCCTCAGCTTGTCAGCTTAAGGCTACTGCTCTACCACTTAAGCCACAGCACCACTTCCACTTTCTGGTGGTTAATTGGAGATGAGTTTCACAGACTTTCCTGCCCAGGCTGGCTTTGAACTTCAATCCTCAGATCTCAGCCTCCTGAGTAGCTAGGATTACAGGCGTGAGCCACCAGTGCCCGGCTCATCTAGCATCTTTTGACCACATTTTTCTCAATCAAATGAAGAAATGTAAATAAATCACTTTCCTTGAAGTTTACATTTTTCTTTAGAAAAATACTTTAGAAAGTATTCCATAAAAATGCTGGTATAGGGCTGGGAAGGTGGCTCAGTGGTAGAGTGCTTGCCTTGCATGCCTGAGGCCCTGGGTTCGATTCCTCAGCACCACATAAGCAAAAAGAAAAAATGCTGGAAGTGGCGCTGTGGCTCAAGTGGTAGAGTGCTAGCCTTGAGCTGAAGAGCTGAGGGACAGCGCCCAGGCCCAGAGTTCAGGCCCCATGACTGGACCCCCCCCAAAAAAAATGCTGGTATAGTGTAAGTTCTTTACTCTTTTCTATATATTCACAGTAAAAGATTTTGCTTGGGCTGGGAAGGTGGCTCAGTGGTAGAGCGCTTGCCTTGTATTCATGAGGCCCTGGGTTCCATTCCTTAGCACCACATAAAAAAAAAGAAAAAGCCGGAAGTGATGCTATGTCTCAAGTGGTAGAGCACTAGCCTTGAGCTGAAGAGCTGAGCAACAGTGCCTGGGCCTAGAGTTCAGGCCCCATGACTGACAAAACAAAAAAGATTTTGCTTGATATTTGCTTGACATTTTTCAGTCTTCAGAAAGCCTTTTATGTAATGGGACTCTTAATTAGAGACTGCTTTACATAAACACAACTATGTAAAAGTTTTTTTTTTCAAAAGGACAAAATAAATTCATTTTGCCAAATTTAAGCTACATGAGCTTTTCATTTAATCTTGTAAGGTTACTATGAATATCGGAAGTATCTCTTTTTGAATAATATGAATAGTAATTATTGCTATCTCTGTTCTCTACAGGGTGATGACAGATCTAATGCCAAATCAAGTTTGCCTACAACTGAAACAGGTAATAGACATAAAAGTGCAACTAACTATTGTCCAAAAAAGAAATGTACTCATAACCTGACTTATGAAATGGCAACCCCTCTGTACAACACTTTAATAATAACAAGTTGTTTTTTTAAGTACAGTTAACTGTATGAAGATCATAAACTAATTTTTTTTTCTCTTTGAGACAAGGCCTCACTATGTAGCACAAGCTGGCCTGAGACTTCATGGGCCTCTTGTTTTGACTTCCCAAATGCTGGGATTATAGGCATGAACCACCTTGCACGCTACGGAAGACAGAAATTTTCATCAGAATTTCTCTTCCTAGAGAACAGTGGCTCCTTCATTTTGTTTTGTTTAGGGGAGTTGGTTTTATTTTGTTTTTTGGTGGTACTAGAGTTTGAACTGAGGGCCTCAAGTTTACTAGGCAGGAACTCTGCCACTTGAACAACATCTCTGCCCAATAGTGATGGGAATGACTATAGAAGCTAGTCAGGTGAAACAAGGGACATGTATGTGTGTTCCGAGCAAAAATTTTGTTGACATTGGAATAGTAACAAGTATTGAAATAAATCATAAACAAGTGGATGTTGCAAAAAAAAAAAAAGGACAAGAAGTCTGTGCCAAAATAGAAACTATCCCTGGTGAATCTCCCAAAATGTTTGGGAGATATTCTGAAGCTACAGATATTCTCGTCAGCAAGATCAGCCAGCAGTCCATTGATGCACTCAAAGACTGGTTCAGAGATGAAATGCAGAAGAGTGACTGGCAGCTTATTGTGGAGCTGAAGAAAATATTTGAAATCATCTAATTTTTCCACATGGGACAGGAATTGAAGTAAATTCAATATTATGTTGTTTTATCACCAACAAGCCAAGAAAACAAAAAGGAGCATAAGTATCTGGACACTGATGAACTTAGGTGTGTAAAATGTTTTCCATGAGAAACCAGGAAACTTACACTGGTTTGATAGTAGTCAGTTAATGCGTCCCCACAGTTCAAGCGTGCCTGTTCACTCATCCCTTGCCCTAAACCTTCCCTACTTGGCTGCTGTTTTGAAGTTTGCCCTTTCCCAAATTGGGATTTGTACTACAAATCTAAAAGCTCTTTCAATTTTATACTGATTAAATCAGTCCTGCAGTATTTAATTAACCAAGCTTCTGCAGATTTTGTGATTCTTGAGACTACTTTGACATAACAAACACGCCTTTATTCATATTCCCAGTGATTTTTTTCAGCATTCTTTGTTTGTTTGTTTTTTGTTTGTTTTTTTGGGTCCGGTCGTGGGGCCTGAACTCTGGGCCTGGGTGCTGTCCCTCAGCTCTTCAGCTCAAGGCTAGCGCTCTACCACTTGAGCCACAGCGCCACTTCCGGCTTTTTTTTTTTTGCGTATGTGGTGCTGAGGAATCAAACCCAGGGCCTCATGCATGCAAGGCAAGCACTCTACCACTGAGCCACCTTCCCAGCCCTTTTTCAGCATTCTTCTGCCATATGCCCTTAGCGATTTTTTAAAAATAACAAATAAGACATTCTGGTATTTCTTTATCTGCTTTGTGTGAAACCATGGTGTAAAACATAGCTGGCTGCTTTTTATTGCTTGTGTAGTCTTGAGAGTTGGTTGTAATCCAATTCCAAAAACCCAATAAAGAATACAGTCATTGCAATTAAAAAAAAAAAAATCTCTGACCCCTGTACGTTTTTTTTGGGGTTTTTTTGTAGGTTGTAGGGCTTAAACTCTGGGTCTGGGAGCTGTCCCTCAGCTCTTCAGCTCAAGGCAAGCATTCTATCACTTGAGCTGCAGCACCACTTCCAGCTTTATGATGGTTTATGGAGATAAGAGTCTCAGGAACTTTCCTGCCTGAGCTGGCTTTGAACCGTTATCCTCAGATCTCAGCCTCCTGAATAACTAGGATTACAGGCATGAGCCACCAGCGCCCAGCCTGTAGGGTTTTTATTTGTTTGTTTGTTTGTTTTTTAAGATAGGATGGACACTACATATTAATACAAGGAACAATCCAAGAGGAGGATATAACCATCATCAACTTATATGCCTCAAATATTGGTGCACCCAGATATGTTAAACAAATACTCTCAAACTTACAGAATAAAATAGATCCCAATACGATAATACTAGGAGACTTTAACACACCACTCTCACCAAAGGACAGGTCTACCAACCAGAGGATTGTCAAAGAAGCTACCTAATTAAGTGAGGCCATACTTCAAGCGAAATTAACTGACATCTACAGAGTATTTCACCCTAAAACAACAGTACACATTCTTCTCAGCAGCTCATGGAACTTTTTTTTTTTTTTTGTCGATCGTGGAGCTTGAACTCTGGGCTTGGGCTCTGTCCTTGTGCTCTTCAGCTCAAGGCGAGCGCTCTACCGCTTGAGCCACAGTGCCACTTCCGGTTTTCTAGAAGTTTATTGGAGATAAAAGTCTCATGAACTTTCCTGCCCGGGCTGGCTTTGAACCATGATCCTCAGATCTCAGCCTCCTGAGTAGCTAGGATTACAGGCGTGAGCCACCAGCGCCCGGCTAGCTCATGGAACTTTCTCCAGAATAGACCATATCATAGTTCATGCAAGGAACTTAAGCAAATACAAAGGTATCGACATAATCCCCTATATCCTATCTGACCACAATGAAATCAAGCTAATTCTCAATAACAAAGCATACTGCAGAAGTTTCTCGAATACATGGAAATTGAACAGCACACTTCTTAGCAATGCCTGGGTAACGGAAGAGATCAAAGGAGAAATAAAACATTTCCTACAACTCAATGAAAATGAAAACACCTCGCAAAGAAACTTGTGGGACACAGCAAAAGCAGTCCTGAGGGGCAAATTTATTGCCCTCAGTGCCCACATCAAGAGAATGGAGACAGACCAAGTAAATAATCTCATGTTGCAATTAAAACAGCTAGAAAAACAAGAAAAAATGGAACCTAAAGTTACTAGATGGAGCCAGATAACCAAATTAAGAGCAGAGATTAACCAATTAGAAAATCAAAAAATTATAGCCAAAATTAACCAAACAAAAAGCTGATTCTTTGAAAAAATAAATAAAATTGATGGACCGTTGGCAAGATTAATTTAAAAAAGAAGAGAGGAAACCCATATTAACAGGATTAGGGATGCCACGGGGAAAAAACACAACACGTACCCAAGATATCCAAACAATTCTAACAGACTACTTTCAAAAGTTATACTCTTTAAAGGAAGAAAACCTGGCAGAAATGGATGCATTTTTAGAGAAATACAAATTGCCCAAACTGAGCAAAGAAGAAGTAAACCAATTAAATAAGCCAGTATCCTACAACAAGATACAGGAAGCTATCAAAAGTCTTCCAGCAAAAAAAAGCCCAGGACCAGATGGATTCACAGCAGAATTCTATAAGACCTTTAAACAAGAACTAATACCCATACTCCTCAAGCTCTTCAGAGAAACAGAGAAGGAGGGAGCTATCCCAAACTCATTCTACGAAGCCAATATCACACTCATCCCTAAACCAGGCAAAGACCCAACCAAAAAAAGAGAATTACAGGCTAGTTTCCTTGATGAACACAGATGCAAAATACTTAACAAGATTCTAGCTAACAGAATCCAGAAACACATAAAAAAAAATCATACGCTATGACCAGGTAGGCTTCATCCCAAAGATGCAGGGATGGTTTAATATACATAAGTCAATAAATGTAATCCAACACATCAACAGAGCCAAGGTCAAGAATCACATGATTATCGCCACAGATGCAGAAAAGGCCTTTGATAAAATTCAACATTCATTCATGCTAAAAGCTCTGGAGAAAATAGGAATAGAAGGAAAATTTC
>NW_012267261.1:8514795-8525792 GCF_000151885.1 Dipodomys ordii
AGAGCATGAGCCTTGAGCTGAATTGTTCAGGGACAGCTCCCAGGCCTAGAGCTCAAGCCCCACGACTCACAAAAAAAAAAAAAAGAGAGAGAGAGAGAGATCTTTCATGCGATTGTTTCTAACATATTTATAAGATTATGTCTTTGTTACCTTGTATGTCCCTCCCCCATGGTACAACCCCTGTTTTCACTATATATGATGTTGGTATATGTGGAGGGGAAGGGAAAAAACAAATTGTGAAAACAGGGATACAGGAGGACCCCTTGCAACAATGAGATGTACAAGTCGTTATGTCGAAAAATGAACTTTACAACTTTGGTGGGGGAGGACGGGGTGGTGGGGGAGAGGATACGAAGGGGAGGGAAGGAAAAACAAAGCAGGAGGCTACAATACTTGATAAGAAATGTGCTCATTATCTTACCCACATAATTGTAACCCCTCTGTACAGTATTTTCACAATAAAAATATATTAAAAATAAGAAATAGGGCTGGGAAGGTGGCTCAGTGATAGAGCGCTTGCCTTGTATGCATGAGGCCCTGGGTTCAATTCCTCAGCACCACATAAGCAGAAAAAAAAAGCCGGAAGTGGCGCTGTGGCTCAAGGGGTGGAGTGCTAGCCTTGAGCTGAAGAGCTGAGGGACAGTGCCCAGGCCCAGGTTCAGGCCCCATGACCGGACCCAAAAAAAATAAAAATAAAAATAAAAAATAAATTTAAAAAAGATAGAAATTAGACATAAAATTACAAACTAAACATTTACTATTTTTTTAATTCAATTAGTTGTACAACTATTTAGCATTTGATGAGAACATTTGAGCTTGAAATAGCAGGTCTGTAGGCTTGCAGGAGACTGTTCAATACATTAATATTTACTCTACATTAATTGTTATACTGAAAGTATTAAATTTTAAAAACAGCTGGGTGCTGGTGGCTCACACTTGTAATTGTAGCTATTCAGAATGCTGTGATCTAAGGATTGCAGTTCAAAGCCAGACCAAGCAAGAAAGGCCATAAGACTCTTAACTCCAATTAACCACCAGAAATCTGAAGTGGTGCTGTGGTTCAAAGTGGTAGAACACTAGCCTTGAGCAAAAGAGTTCGATAGTGTCCAGGCCTTGGGTTCAAGATTCATGACTGACCCAAAAAATAATTTTACAAACACATATATGCCTCTCTGACTTGATCACTTTTCTGTACCATAATGTTTTGTAAAACAACATGATTGTCTGTCATTACCATGTTTATATGCCTATGTGGTATTGAATGTGCCATGACTCACATTGCTTCTCTGTGTTCATTTAGTTCATTCCCCTGCATATCCCCTTCCTGCTGCTACCCAGAGAAACCAGCCCCAGCGTCCTGAAAGCTTCCTTTTCCGAGGAGCTGCTAGGGCTGAAACAAATAAAGGTAGGTGGGAATGACTTCAAACGATAAGTCAGGACTGGGAGGGGTGGGGGTAGGCTTTTACAACCAAGCTTATACTTTAGCAAAAGCTTTAAACTCAGCTGGATGCCAGTGGCTCACCTGTAATCCTAGCTACTCAGGAGACTGAGATCTGAGGATCCCAGTTCAAAGCCACCCTGTACAGGAAAGTCTGTGAGACTTTTTTTTTTCTTTTTTTGGTCCAGAGGCTTGAACTGACGTCCTGAGCACTGTCCCTGGGCCTCTTTGTGCTCAAGGCTAGCACTCTACCATTTGAGCCACAGCACTACTTCTGGCTTTTTTTTGAGTACTTCATTAGAGATAAGAGTTACACAGGACTGGGAAGGTGGCTCAGTGGTAGAGTGCTTGCCTTGCATGCATGAGGCCCTGGGTTCGATTCCTCAGCACCACATAAGCAGAAAATGCCAGAAGTGGTGCTGTGGCTCAAGTGGTAGAGCACTAGCCTTAAGCTGAAGAACTGAGGGACAGTACCCAGGCCCAGAGTTCAGGCCCCATGACTGACAAAACAAAAAGAGTCACACAGACTTTCTTGCTGGCTTCAACCTTCAGTCTTCAAATCTCAGCTTCCTGAGTAGCTAGGATTATAGGTGTGAGCCACCAGTACCTGGCTCCTGAGACTCTTAGCTCCAGTTAATCACAGAAGAGTCTGGAAGTGGTGCTGTGGCTCAAGTGGTTCAAATCCCTAGCTTTGTATGAAAGGAGCTTAGGGATAGCACCCAGGCCCAGAGTTCAAGCCCAGTACTAGCAAAAAAAAAAAAAAAAAAGCCTTAAATGCTTAAAATATCTTATCTATGTGTGATCTCACTGGCATTTAGTGAGGAGCATCTTACTTGAATTTATTTTGGTTAGTAAGTTTGCTAAGAGCTTCTGAGGATGGAATATTGGAACAAAATTGGGTATAGTGATACATGTGTGCACTTGGAAGGCTAAAGCACTTGTATGGCTATGGTTCAAGGCTAGCCTGGGTTACACAGTGAGACTTTGTCTCAAAACATGTTTCAGGACCAGGAAGGTGGCTCAGTGGTAGAGTTCTTGCTTTGCATGCATGAGGCCCTAGGTTCGATTCCTCAGTACCACATAAGCAGAAAAAGCCAGAACTGGCACTGTGGCTCAAGTAGTAGAGTGCTAGCCTTGAGCTGAATAGCTCAGAGATAGTTCCCAGGCCCAGAGTTTAGGTCCCAGGACTGACCCCGCCCCCCCCAAAAAAAAATCTGAAATATGCACAGATATATACCAGAACATACATACAAAAGCATTCATAGGGGCTGGGAAGGTGGCTCAGTGGTAGAGCGCTTGCCTTGCATGCATGAGGCCCTGGGTTCGATTCCCCAGCACCACATAAGCAAAAAGAAAAAAAGCTGGAAGTGGCACTGTGGCTCAAATGGTAGAGTGCTAGCCTTGAGCTAAAGAGCTGAGGGACAGCGCCCAGGCCCAGAGTTCAGGCCCCACGACCAGACCTAAGAAAAAAAGCATTCATAGCAGCAGCATTCATACTAATTGCAAACTAAGTATCCATCAGCAGAATGGGTAGATGAATTATTATTTCTATACAATGGAATACCATGGTAAGTAAAGAGAATGAACATACTACCACAGTTAGGTCTCACAATATAGATCAAAAGAAGCCAGACACAAAGAATTCAACATGGACAAACTAGTCCCTAGTGTTGGATTCTCGTAGCTTGTGGGTATGGGTTGGGAACATGATCAGAAATTTGGGTATAGCTAAGGTTTGATTTCTAGACATTTGTGTTTTTATGAGTACTGTGCTTATTCCTCTGTGCAATTTTCTGCATGGAATATTCTACATGGAATTTTTCAATAAAAACATTTAAATAGGGGCTGGGAAGGTGGCTCAGTGGTAGAGCGCTTGCCTTGCATGCTCGAGGCCCTGGGTTCGATTCCTCAGCACCACATAAGCAAAAAGAAAAAAAGCCGGAAGTGGCGCTGTGGCTCAAGTGGTAGAGCGCTCGCCTTGAGCTGAAGAGCTGAGGGACAGCGCCCAGGCCCAGAGTTCAGGCCCCACAACTGGACCCAAAAAAAAAAACACATTTAAATAGATATATCAAAGAAGCAATTGAGCTAAGTGAGTAATGAAAATTTCCTAGTCTTTTTTTGTTGTTGTTGTTGTTGTTTGGTCATGGGGCCTGAACTCTGGGCCTGGGCGCTGTCCCTCAGCTCTTCAGCTCAAGGCTAGCACTCTACCACTTGAGCCACAGCGCCACTTCCGGCTTTTTTTTTCTGCTTATGTGGTGCTGAGGAATCGAACCCAGGGCCTCATGCATGCAAGGCAAGCGCCCTACCACTGAGCCACCTTCCCAGCCCTGAAAATGTCCCAGTCTTTAATACTCTTCTGCCATTGTCGTGTGTATTTAAACTTTACCATTAAAAAGACAAAATGATTCCAGAAAGTAGGAAGTAATATGCTTTCAAGGAGACTGTCAACAGACACATTGGTAACTGCACTGGCAATCACCTTTCTGTCTTTTGTTTGGTTATTTTCTAGGTCAGGCCACACCCCTTCTCCCATCTTGTGCACCTACCACCGATTCTACAAACTCTTTAACTAGACAGAGAGAAGAAGAGCTGAAATTAATAGATCAGCTGCGGAAAGTATGTACATTGCCTTTAAGTTACATGTTTTCAGTCTACTGCTGTAGTCCATAGCCTGTAATCACTAGTTCATTTAACATAGTTTTTCTAAAACCAGTAAGTGTCTATTTGTTATGGTTTGGTGGTGGTGGTGGTAGCGGTCATAGAACTTGAACTCTGGGTCTGAGTGCTGTCCCTGCATTCTTCAGCTCAAATCAAGTGCTCTGCCACTTGAGCCCCAGCACCACTTCAGGTTTTCTGGTGGTTTATTGGAGATAAGAGTTCCACAGACTTTCCTGTATAGGCTGGCTTTGAACCCTGATCCTCAGATATCAGCCTCCTGAGTAGCTAGGATTACAGGTATGAGCCATTGGCGCCCGGCCCATTTATTATGTTTGTGAGGCAAGTAAAAGAAATTTTGTCACTAAGAAAATTTTTGACTTTTTCCACAATAATAAATTGGGCTATTCTAAAAGCTCATATCCTAGCCCTGCTCATTTAAAAATCTTTTTCTTTCCTTTCTGCTTTATATTATAAAGAAATCTTGGGCCATGAACTTGTGGCTTATACCTACGCTCCTAACTACTCAGGAGGCTGAGATCTGAGGACCGCAGCTTGAAGCCAGCCTGGGCAAGAAAGTCTGTGAGATTCTTTCCTCCAGTTAATCACCAAAAAGTTGGAAGTGGAGCTGTAACTTGGCTTAAGTGGTAGAGTGCTGCCAGTCTTGAGCCGCAGCACCAGAAGAGGGAGGGAAGTAGGAGAGAAAAAGGGAAGGAAGGTAGGAGGGAGGGAGGGAGGGAAGAAAGGAAGGAAGGTAGTTAGTTTAAGGCCAGACAGGGCTACATAGTGAAACTCTGTTTCAAAGGAAGATTGAGATAATTTATGTGCATATATATATGTGTATGGACATACCATATATATATGATGAGAAATTGGGTATTTTACTTGGGGATTGAAAGAATTTAATATTTTTAATAAGAAAAATGTATGTGAATTTCTATTATATTTTGTACCAGTGTGGCCTGGCTGCATATATACACACACATACATACATACATATAGGTTGGATCCCCTTAAGTATGGTATGTGTTATTTCTTTTCTCTAGGTTTTGTTTAAGCATCTTCCATTGTATCTCCCTCATGTCCTGTGTGTTAATCACATTTTCCTGTTCTGCAGCACATTGAATACCGGTTAAAAGTGTCTCTGCCTTGTGATCTTGGAGCAGCTCTAACTGATGGTGTTGTTCTTTGCCATTTGGCTAACCATGTACGGCCTCGGTCTGTCACAAGCATTCACGTTCCCTCACCAGCTGTGGTAAGTTCACAGTGCCAACAAGCATTGGTTGTTCACTAGATATGTATTTATCACAGTGGCAGTCACTGTCCTGGCTGTTAGGGACACAAACACAGAAGAGCCAGTCTCTGCCTTCTTGGTCTCAACTCCTCTAGAGAAAAGAGCAACACATAAAGATGATTACAGATGGTTGCCAGTGGCTCATGCCTGTACTCCTCACTACCCAGGAGGCTAAGATGGAAAATTATTGTTCAGAGCCAGCCAGGGCCAAAAAGTCTGTGAGATTCTTATCACCAATTAACCAGCAGTGGAACTGTGGTGATAAAACACTGGCCATAATTTTTTTAAAAGCCAATAAAAAGGCAAGGCATGGATGTTATACCTAGTTCCAGCCCCAAGAAAATAATCAAAATAAATAATAGACTAAAAGAAAATAAACCAAGTGTAATTGTGATTATATTTGAATAGTGAGCTTATCTTCTGAACTTTTCTTCAACTTGTATATTTTCTTTAACTTGAATAAAACATGAAACTATACCTCCAAAATTTCTCTGTTTAGCACTGCCTTACTAAACCAAACTAAAACGCAGGCAAAGTAAAAAGTAGGCAGCACATTTCCATAAATCAGATCTCATGGAACAGGCCCTCACTTGTTTACACATGTGTTGCTGTATTCACAGTCCTGGCAGAAATGGGCAGTTACAGCAGTTCTTAAGGCTTTCAGGAATGACATTTATTATCCAGTCTCTTAAGAAAACATTCGTTGATCCCTAGTTAAAAGAGTTGTGACTGGGGCTGGGAAGGTGGCTCAGTGGTAGAGCGCTTGCCTTGCATGCATGAGGCCCTGGGTTTGATTCCTCAGCACCACATAAGCAAAAAGAAAAAGCCGGAGGTGGCGCTGTGGCTCAAGTGGTAGAACACTAGCCTTGAGCTGAAGAACTGAGGGACAGTGCCCAGGCCCAGAGTTCAGCCCCACAACTGGGCCCCCCCCCAAAAAAAAAAAAGAGTTGTGACTACATGAAGCAACTGGAAAGAATTTTTTTTTTTTGGTCAGTTTTAGGGCCTGAACTCTGGACCTGGGCGCTGTCCCTCAGCTCTTCAGTTCAAGGCTAGTGCTCTACCACTTGAGCCACAGCGCCACTTCCGGCTTTTTCTGCTTATGTGGTGCTGAGGAATGGAACCCAGGGCCTCATGTGTTCAAGGCAAGCGCTGTACCACTGAGCCACCTTCCCAAGCCCTGGAAACAATTTTTTTAAGTTTGTAAAAATTTTAAACTTCTTCCTTCCTTTCTTTGCTTGTTGCAGCCTAAATTAACAATGGCAAAATGCAGGCGAAATGTTGAGAATTTCCTAGAAGCTTGCAGAAAAATTGGTGTACCTCAGGTAATGATTTTACTTGGGGGGGGGGTGCGTGTGTGTGTGTGTGTGTGTGTGTGTGTGTTGTTTATACAGATTTTGGTATTATTGCCCTAAACTCAACTAGCCCTGAACTAAGTTGATTATTATTCATATGATGTTGTGTTACAATTTGGTTGGTATCTTTTTTTTTTTTAAACTGTTGTGGGGCCTGAACTCTGGGCCTGGACACTGTCCCTCAGCTCTTCAGCTCAAGGCTAGCGCTCTACCACTTGAGCCACAGGCCACTTCCAGCTTTTTTCTTTTTGCTTATGTGGTACTGAGGAATCGAACCCAGGGCCTATGCATGCAAGGCAAGTGCTCTACCACTGAGCCACCTTCCCAGCCCTTGGTCGGTATCTTTTGATCAGTATAGTAGTCTTACTTCCATGTACCTTGCAAAGAAATCATAAATATATATATATAATTATATTGCAATAAGTAATTAATGAAAAATGTTTACCTACCTAAACATCCCCACTACCTGCTTGACTTAAGTACACTTGTAGACATAGCACAATCTATTCTTTCCAAACATGAGCACCTTAGATTAAGAATGCTTTAGTTGATTGCGGGGGAGGGGGGTGGCTGGGAAGGGATGTGAAGGGTAAACAAAGGAGGAGGCTGCAATGCTTGGTAAGAAATGTACGCGTTATCCTGCCCATGCAATTGTAACCCCTCTGTACAGTATGTTCACAAATAAAACAAAATTAAATTTAAAAAAAAAAGAATGCTTTAATTAGGGCTGGGGATATGGCTCAGTGGTAGAGTGCTTGCCTAGCATGCGTGAAACCCTGGGTTCAATTCTTCAGTACCACATAAACAGAAAAGGCCAGAAGTGGTGCTGTGGCTCAAGTGGTAGAGCACTAGTCTTGAGCAAAAGAAGCTCAGGGATAGTGCCCAAGCCCTATGTTCAAGCTCCAGGACTGGCCAAAAAAAAGAGAAGAATGTTTTAGTTAGAGCTGAATGCTGGTGGCTCATGCCTATAATTCTAGCTATTCAGAGAGGGAAGACTGGGAGCATCAGGGTTTGAAACCAGTAGAGGCAGAAAAGTCTGAGATTCCTATCTTTAATTACCCAGCAAAAAATGCAAACTGTAGCCAGACTTCTTTATTTTTATCTAGGGGTGGCCTCAGACCAAGATCCTCCTGGCTGTTCTTTCCCCATTGCTGAAAATACAGGCTTGCACCCACCACACTCAGCCTGTTAAAATGGAGGTTTCCACTTACTTTTTTTGAGGCTAGCCTTGAACTACAATCATCCCAACCTCTGTGTGTGTGTGTGTGTGTGTGTATCACCTAAGTTGGGTTCCAGCGGTTCACAACTATAATCTTAGCTACTCAGGAGGCTGATATCTGAGTATCACAGTTCGAAGCTAGCCCAGGCAGGGAAGTCCTTGAGACTCTGATAGCCAATAAACTACTCAGAAAAAGCCTGAAATGGTACTGTGGCTCAAGTGGTAGAGCCCTAGCCTTGAGCAAAAAGAAGCTCAGGGACAGCACCAAGATCCAGAGTTCAAGCACCAGGACTGGCAAAAAGTAAAATTAAAAATTTTAAAGTAGAAGTGGCACTGTGACTCAAGCGGCAGAGCGCTGGCCTTGAGCTGAAGAGCTGAGGGACAGCACCCCAGCCCAGAGTTCAATCCCCACGACTGACAAAAAATAAAATAAAATAAAGTATGCCGGGCACTGGTGGCTCACGCCTTTAATCCTAGCTACTCAGGAGGCTGAGATCTGAGGTTCATGATTCAAAGCCAGCTGGGGCAGGAAACTCTGTGAGACTCTTATTTCCAATAAACCACTAGAAAGCCAGAAGTGGCGCTGTGGCTTAAGCCTGTGGCTTAAGCGGTAGAGTGCTCATCTTGAGCTGAAAGAGTGCAGGGATATCACCCAGGCCCAGAGTTCAAGCCCCACGACCAACCAAAAAAAATTTTTTAAGTATATATCTATGTATATATGTGTATGTGTGTATACATATATCACCTTTTTGATTAGGTGTCAAAAATTCAGTATGTGCTGGCACCTGTGACTTACACCTGTAGTTCTAACTACTCAGGTGACAGAGATCTGAGTATTTAGGTTCAATGCCAGTCACTGCAGAAAAGTCCATGAGACTCTTACTTTCAGTTAACCAGTAACAAGCCAGACATGGAGGTGCAGCTCCAGTGGTAGAACACCATACTTGAGCAAAAAAGCCAAATAAGGGCTCAAGGCCTTGAGTTCAAGTCCCAGTACCAGCACAAAACAAACAAAAAGCCCTCCATATTGGACCAGGGTATGGTGTTGCATGCTTATAATCCTAGATACTTTGGAAGAGGAGATTAGAGAAAATCACCAGCCTCAGCAGAAAGTTAGTAAGATCCCCCTTCTTTCATCCTAGCTATGCAGGGCTCCAGTTAGCACCTACCTAAAAAAATAACTAAAAGCAAATACGTAGGCCTTCTCAACTTGTATGGACATCTTATCTACTTCCTGACTTTATAGAATCATCTCATATTTAAAGTCCATAACCTGAAATTTTGTAGGATATGCCTGCCATCAGGCAATATTATATCTTAAAATATGATTTAAGTTAGCATTTCCCAAGCAGTGGCTAATAGCACTTATTATCAGCCAGCTCCTTGCTTCTCCCCACCAGAACTATGCTATTTGAAAGGCAGGTACAGAGATACGAAAATGCAATTGTAATACTTAGGTCATTTTTCAGAGTGGTTAGACTGGGATTCTTGACACATTCTGCTTTCCTCCCCTCATGAGGAGGAAGTGGTCATTCTACACAGACCAAATCTCTCCTCCTTCTGTCTTCTACCGAAGTCCCCACCACCACCACCACCACTACCTCTTTTCAGTGGCTTCCTGTTGTGTACCACTTCTGTTAAAAATTAATCATTTGTCTAAACAGAGTGAAGGAAAAGGAATAAATCTACAAACCTGAACGTTCAAGCTAGCATTTCCAGGTCTCTTTGTCATGGAAGAAAGAACCTTATACCTCCCCTATTCTCCCCAGCTTCGGGCTCCCTGGCCTCTTCCAAAGCACCCCACTTGCTCTTTACCTTAAACAAGCAGGGAGGTAGTCATGATTACTTTTGAAAATATAAGCCAGGAACCTTAATAGTACAAATATTTATAAGATTCTATGCCCAGATAATACGTATGAAGGCATCAGTTTCCCTTCAGTACAACTTTTTAAAGTTTTATGAAAGTTACAGTGTGAAGGAAACACTAAGAGAACTTGCTATCTGGGCTGAGAAGGTGTCTCAGTGGTAGAGCACTTGCCTTGCATGCATGAGGCCCTGGGTTTGATTCTTCAGCACCACATAAACAAAAAAAAGTCAGAAGTGGTGTTGTGGCTCAAGTGGTAAAGGGCTAGCCTTGAGCTGAAGAGCTGAGGGACAGACAGTGCGCAGTCCCAGAGTTCAAGCCACAGGACTGACAAAAAAAAGAGAGAACTTGCTATCTAAAAACACCTCTGATGATGGTGAGTAATGCATTGGTATTCACTTGTATTATTATGTTTTTATTAAAGTGTTATATTATAAAAACTTTGGTGGACAAGAAAAACTTGTAATTGTGCCTAGTAGTCTACATCCTACCGTTATTATATATTATGTTAAAAGGTATTTCCGTGTTGTTAAGTACAATAATATTTCTATTCATTTCTTTCTTTCTTTTGTGTTGGCCATGGGCTTGAAATCAGGGCTTGGCACTATCCCTGAGCTTTTTTTTTATCATGGCTAGTGCTCTTCCACTTTGAGCCCACAGCTCTGCTTCCAGTTGGTTAGTTGGAGATAAGTGTCTCACAGGGACTTTTCTGTCCAGGCTGGCTTCCAACTGTGAGGCTAAGAATTCAGCCTCCTTAGTAGCTAGGATTACAGACATGAGCCCCCAGCACCCAGCTCTAGTCATTTTTTTCTTAATGTGTGAAATGGTGGGCTTGAGTGCTCTCTGAACCCCCTCTCAGTTCACGTTCATGCTGGATGTAGTTGTGGACCAGCGTTGGTTAAGATAGACTTGATTCTATTTCAGAGGAGCATCAAATTTTCAGTATAAGCAGTGCTTTGGTGGCTCATGCCTGTGATCCTAGCTACTCAGGAGGCTGAGAGCTAAGGATCACAGTTCAAAGCCAGCCTGGGCAGGAAAATCTGTGAGACTCTTATCTTCAATTAACCAACACAAAACTAGAAGTAGTGCTATGGCTCAAAATGGTAGAGCACTAGCCTTGAGCTGAAGAGCTGAGGGACAGAACCCAGGCCCAGAGTTCAAGCCCCATGACCAAA
>NW_012267261.1:8525842-8530841 GCF_000151885.1 Dipodomys ordii
AAAAAAAAAAAAAAAAATTGTTCAATACATTTGGCTTCTAGGTGGAAACTTTCCCCTGGTGATAAGACTTTCCTCATTCAACCTTCTTGGTTTATCTGGCTTGGCATGAAGACTTTTTTCCATCATCTTCACCAAGAGGAGAATGAGAGTTGAGGGGAAGATGGCCTCCCACAGACAGAACTCCTGATGCTCAGCCAGAATCCATCTCTGTTCATGCATGCTTAGTGTCCATGCTAGTCACTGGCAATCCAGTTTTATTCTGCACTTCGTAATACAGTTTTGTTTTGTTTTTGTTTTTTTGGTTTTGTGTGTTTTGTTTTGTTGGTCATGGGGCCTGAACTCTGGGCCTGGGCGCTGCCCCTCAGCTCTTCAGCTCAAGGCAGGTGCTCTACCGCTTGAGCCACAGCACCAATTCCAGTTTTCTGGGTGGTTAATTGGAGATAAGAGTCTCCCTGGGCTGGCTTTGAACCTCGATCCTCAGATCTCAGACTCTTCTGTAGCTAGGATTACAGGCGTGAGCCACTGTCTCCCGGCTACAGTTTGTTTTTTTCAGCATTTTCTTTTCAGTCAGAATTAAATTGTTGCAAGATGTGTATTTTTGAATGTGATTGAAATATCATACTGAATTCTGTACCCAAATCTGCATTTCTGATCCACTGACTTTGTTTTTCTGTTTTCCTTTCCTGCTCACACTCTGGACAGGACAATCTTTGTTCCCCTTCCGACATCCTTCAGCTAAACCTCAGCGTTAAAAGAACTGTTGAGACACTTCTTTCTCTGGGGGCACATACAGAAGAATCCAATTTTGTTTCCCTGTCTATCCAGCTTTTGGGTTTTGTGGCATTTTACTGTACTTTAATGTTAACTCTCTGTATGCTTTATTACTGGATCCTGCCCCTCTAGCTGGAAGATTGCATGCCAGCGATTTGCTACCTCATTCCTGAGCTTGGTAAAGGAGGTTTGTTTCTCATACAGAATTACTTATGTGTGCTCCCCCTGAGCCCGTCCTGCAAAGGACTAACTGTAGTAGAGAAGCCTTTCCTCAGAATCTGTCTACTGTCCAGAGAAACAGCCCATCACATGATGCTTAGCAAAGTAAAAGACCAGCATGTTCTCTCCTGGAAATTACACTCAATTCTCCTGCCTTATGCTCTTTTGTTCCTCTTATCATAACTGCTACTATATCTTTACTAACACTATCCTGAAGTTGTTCTCAGAATATATATAAGCAACTTCCAAATGACACAGTAAAACCCCAATCTGATCATTTTCCATGCCACGACATAGCCCAGTTGTTGAACTTGTGAGTGGTTTATAAGGAAAATAGTGATGTTGCTTCCTTGTTGCTTAGATCTCAGCCTTGAAACCCCAAGGCCACCCTTAATTGTCTATCTGCACCTTGGAAAGCACACGCCATTTAATTTTACTTACTCCAGGGGCTAGGAAGGTGGCTCAGTAGTAGAGCGCTTGCCTTGCATGCCTGAGGCCCTGGGTTCGATTCCTCAGCACCACATAAGCAAAAAGAAAAAAGCCGGAAGTGGCGCTGTGGCTCAAGCGGTAGAGTGCTAGCCTTGAGCTGAAGAGCTGAGGGACAGTGCCCAGGCCCAGAGTTCAGGCCCCACGACCAGACACAACAAAAGAAAAATTTACTTACTTCAGTTTAATCAGAATAGTTTAAAGATGATGTAGGTTCCCTTCCTTGTGATTCTAAGCCCAATGGGAACATTCAAAATTGTACAGAGCTTACCTTTGCAGAATGTAGTTTGTTTCCTGTAACTGAGATTTGCTTCTAGAATCCTTAGAATGTAAAATTGTAATTTTATGTAATTTCTTACATGCTTTATCCCTCCTTGATGTGTTTCATGGCTGCTGTGAACAGTAGCAGCCAGTAGGTAAAGCATTAGACGGCAGCTGCTGGCCCTTGGTGCTTATTCTACCACGTCATTCCACTAATACTTGGTTCTCAGGAATCTTCTGAACTCTGCTAACAAAAGTGGACCGCTGAACCCAAGCATGAAGGGAGAGTTTGAGGAACACGAAGTTCTCTTGTCACATCCAACCTGAGTATCTTATTGCTATTAAAGACTGTTTACCATTAATTCCAAAACACTGGACACTGTTATTAAAAAAAAAAGTCTTCAGATTTACATAGTAGTGCCTTCCAGAGTTCAGAGATTTGCATCTGTATTTATTTATTATAACAGTCCTGGGACTTGAACTTGGAGCCTGGGGGCTGTTCCTGTGTTTTTGTGCAAAAAATTAATGCACTACCTCTTGACCCACAGTTCCGATCCAGCTTTTTGATGGTTAATTGAAGATTAGAGTTTACATGCTTTCCTGCCCAGGTTGGCTTCAGACTGCTCCTAAGATCTCAGCCTCCAGAGTAGCCATCAGCAGCTGGCTTGCATTTGTTTTATTTTTAAGATGTGTCATAGTCAATTATTATTGTCAGAGAGTTTTTTTTTTCACATTAAAAAAATGCTGTTAAGGGCTGGGAAGGTGGCTCAGTGGTAGAGTGCTTGCCTTGCATGCATGAGGCCCTGGGTTCGATTCTTCAGCACCACATAAGTAGAAAAAGCCGGAAGTGGCGCTGTGGCTCAAGTGGTAGAGCGCTAGCCTTGAGCTGAAGAGCTGAGGGGCAGTGCCCAGGCCCAAAGTTCAGACCCACAACCCAAAAAAAAAAAAAAAAATGCTGTTAAAATCCACACCCTTGAGTGGTGATAGTCATGCATTGTTGGAAACACACATTTAGAGGGTAGATGTATGCGGGAAGTCTCCATCGCTGGGGGATGGCCCTACCACTTGGCTGGCCATCTTCTCCCTGATTCCACTGAAGAAAGAGCTGATGAGAGTTGGCCTGGAGAAAACATCTCACAGAGCAAACCCCATGCAGATTCTTTTCTTTCTTTTCTTTTTTTGGTCAGTTGTGAGACTTGAACTCTGGGCTTGTGCACTGTCCCTGGGCTCTTCAGCTCAAGGCGAGCGCTCTACCACTTAAGTCATTGCACCACTTCCGGTTTTCTAGTGGTTTTTATTGGTGATCAGAGTCTCATGGACTTTCTTGCCCAAGCTGGCTTTGAACTGTGATCCTCAGATCTCAGCCTCCTGAGTAGCTAGGATTACAGGCGTGAGCCACCCACACCCGGCTTGCAGATTCTTTTCATTGTATTTTGGAGGAAGGTATGGAATAGCCCTGGGTTTTTTGTTTTTTTTTTTTGGGGGGGGGGTCCAGTTGTGGGCCTCAACTCTGGGCCTGGGCGCTGTCCCTCAGCTCTTTACCTCAAGGTTAGCGCTCTACCTCTTGAGCCACAGTGCCACTTCCGGCTTTTTTTTCTGCTTATATGGTGCTGAGGAATTGAACCCAGGGCCTCAAGCATGCAAGGCAAGCACTCTACCACTGAGCCACCTTCCCAGCCCTAGCCCTGGGGTTTGAACTCAAGGTCTCATACTTGGTAGGCAAGTACCACTTGAAAGTAATTCAAATACCACTTGAACCATTGTCCCTAGCCTCCACATTAAATATAATTAACCTATAGTTGCATTTGTACTCAAAGTATGGATTCAATATTGATAGCTTAATTAGGTCAAAAAATTACACTTGTTTTATCAAAATAAGTATTAAATAGTTAATTAAATGTGAGTGCCAATACTGCCTCAAAAAAACAAATGTTTACTATATTTTTATTTCAATTGTTTTTGTAGAACCTCTGATTATGAGTGCCAATGAAAAGTAAAGAAATAATAAATACATATCATCTCTTTTGTTGATCATGAGGCTTGAATTCAGGGCCTGTGCACAGTCCCTGAGCTTTTTCACTTCAAGCCAGCGCCCTACCACTTTGAGCCATAATACCACCTTCTATTTTCTGGTGCTTAATTGGAGATAAGAGTCTCACAGAGTTGGGTGTTTGGTGGCTCATGCCTGTATTTCTAGCTACTCAGGAGGCTGAGAACTGAGGATCATGGTTCAAAGCCAGCCCAAGCAGGAAAGGCCCTGAGACTCTTAGCTCCAATCAACCACCAGACAACCAGAAATGGCGCTGTGGCTCAAATGGTAGAGCACTAGCCTTGAGCTGAAGAGCTGAGAGACAGCGCCCAGGCCAAGAGTTCAAGCCCCATGACTGACAAAAAAGAAAGAGAGTCTCACGGACTTCTCTGCCCAGGCTGGCTTTGAACTGCAGTCCTCAGATCTCAGACTCCTGAGTAGCTAGGATTATAGATGTGAGGTACTGGCACCCAACAATCTTTTTTTTTTTTTTAATGGAACCAGAATTCTTTCTGAGAGCAATTTCTTTTTCTTTCAGAATTTTTAATATCAACAGAAAATCCAGTGAATCCAGGCATAGTGGTACATACTTGTAATCCCAGCACTGGGGAAGCTGAGGCGAGGAGGATCATTATTTTAGGCCTACCTGAGCAACTGTCTCTATCTCAAAGAAAAGGCTAGATGTAGCTCGCTGGCATAGTATTTGCCTAGATGTGCAAGGGCCTGGGTTTGATTCACAGCCCATCCCCACACCCACACCTCACATGCTTGAGATTTGCCCTTTTCTCCTATAAGGATTCACCAAACAGGTTGATGAGGTGTAAACAAGATGGATATATATCTAACTTCTTAAGCAAGCATGTAGATATTTGTCATATATTGATAAAAATGTTAGTGACTGAACTCACATAATAGTTCTCTAGCATAATTTAATCCATTGAATTTTAGAGGATATGAAATACTTTACAAGTCAGGTTTTTTTTGGGGGGGGTTGTTTTTGTTTTTGTCAGTCATGGGTCTTGAACTCTGGGCTTGGGTATTGTCCCTGAGCTCTTTCAGCTCTAGGCTAGAGCTCTACCACTTGAGCCACAGCACTACTTCCAGTTTTCTGGTGGTTAATTGGAGATAAGAGGGCTGGGAAGGTGGCTCAGTGGAACAGTGCTTGCCTTACAGGCATGAGGCCCTGGCTTCGATTCCTCAGCACCACATAAGCAAAAAGAAAAAAGCCGGAAG
>NW_012267261.1:8531583-8538162 GCF_000151885.1 Dipodomys ordii
GGGGCAGGGGGACGTGTTTGCTTTTTTTTTCCCCCTTTCAGTTCTGTGATGTTCATTCTGTTTTTTTTTCTTTTGTTTTTCTGTTACGTTGTCCCATTTCAGGAGCAATTATGTTTGCCTCTCCACATTTTAGAAGAGAAAGGTTTGAGCCAGGTTGCAGTGACGGTCCAGGCTCTCCTGGAGCTTGCCCCACCCAAGCAGCAGCAGCAGCTCTCTGCTGTTTAAGGACATCCAGGCCCCCTGGGCTTTGGCCTGGCCAAAACAAGGAGCAGGACAACGCCATTGCTGCTGCCAGCCATCTGCTTAAACAAAGCTCTGTGTGTTCTTAGAAGGAACTGTTGCCACGATTCCTACCAGGAATGTTTTGCTTCATTTCTCCATTTTAGGGGAGGTTAAATCCATTTCCACTGAATTTATTTTCATGAAGGCACAGTTGGTTTTCTCAGGTGAAACTTGTCAGTGCTGAGAATCCAACTTTGATGCCTAAACAGGCTGTGTTTTCATGCAGTCAGCTAATATCCAGAGAGAACACCCTCGCAGACGGATAGTTAGCTCTCCTGGGGGAGACAGACGTGCTATTACCTTAACCAGTTCCCAAGATATCTAGAGTTCCCTGGTTTCTAAACACTGTTTAATGACTCTCCTGGAGCATGTGTGAAAACACCGACTCACATTAAGTAGGTCTGGAGCTAGGCCTGGAAATCTGCATTTCCAGCAGGCACATTCCAGGTGCTTTTAATGTAGCAAAGACCATTGTTCCAAGCCAGGTACTTGTGTGGTTTTGTGGGGTACTGTCCTCACTGCATTTTTCATTCACATTTAAAACCAAAAGCTATATTATGCTTGGTTTGAGTCTTCTATCAAAGGCAAGACAAAAGTCATATCGATAGCCTAGATTTTACATTGTACAGCAGAGAAACACACTTGCATTGAAAGCCAGTGTTCTAGGCCTCCCTCCAGCTTCAGCCACCAGAGCAGCATATTTAGCAGAGGAGCTTCTGTGTGTCATCTTGCTGTAGCAAGCACACATAGGAGACCGGGCAGCTCTCGGGACACCCAGACCTGCAAACACACTCCAGTCACAACTGGCAGTGGCAGATCATGGAAACAAGCAAAGGGACTGAAGGAAAAGCAAGTGTCTCATCCTTAACTAGCTCCCAATTTCCTGGCTGAATCAAAGCATGCCCTGCATATTAAGGGTGTTCTCTTGTCTTTCCAGCCCCACCCACCTGCCCGCCACAGTGCCAGCACTGGGCTTTGTGATCTCAAGGCCAGGTGCTTGCACAGCAGTCAGAAGCCTTCTAGTTCAAGACCCAGAGGCTTTCCTTCCTCTGACCCTTTTTAGGTGTCAGTAATAACTTTTGGTTTTCACTTTTTGTAAACCAAATAAATAAAGACATTCATTCTATAGGTTTTTCTGTAGTTGTTAACTTGTGGATTTCCTTTACCAGTTCACACATTTGAGCACATTTTTGCCCTTTTTTTTTTATCATGTCAGCACAGAATCTACAAGTAAATTCAAGTAAAAATCATTTTGAGTAGCCGGACAAAATAATGTTTCCTCCTCCTCCTCCTTGCAGAGAACATTACCACTTTGTCCAAGTATAAAATTATGTAACAAGATAGCTCAAAGCCCAGTCCTCTGGGGGCCTCAGTAATAGAACCAGACCCTATGTGCTTACACTTACAAACACTCCTACCAGTGTGGAACTGATTTAAAACTTAGTTGTGTGTATTTCTCAACTCCAGCTATTTTTCTTTCTAGTCACAGCAATCTCTGAAGATTTTAACATATTTATGAGGAAATAAGTCCAGAGCATGTTACATAATGCAACACTTGTCATTTTTCCACAGCAGTGAGTGGAAATGTTGACTTCTTTCAAGATTTGCACATAATATTAAACCTCATTTTTACCAAAACTAGTTCAAATTTGAATTGTTATGAACAGTTGTGTACAATGCTGGCTGTTTGTGAAGGGAAGACACCATGTTGATTTTTTTCTGCCAGCATGCAAAAAATGGTTTATTGGAGAATTTATTATCTCATGTTATTTAAACTGGGAAGAGCAGTTTAATGTTTAGCCTTGCTAGACTCCATGTAAAGTCACAGTTGTTCCTGAACTGCCACAGTGCAGTGGCCTTCTCGCCCTGAAGGCCTGAATGGGCTGAGAGTCGGCCCAGCCCTGGCCACACACAGAGACGGCCGTCAGCACTTCCCAGCCTGTGCAGCCCACCTGCTTCGCACCTCACACAGTGTTCTCTCTGATATCAGCAGATCTGCAGTCAGCTCAGCGGAGGGCCCAGGCCAGTCTTCATAGAGGAGGAAAGGGCTTGGTAGCAGCAGACTTTCCTTAATAGCTCTGAAATACACCCTTCCAGCTAACCTACAAGTCTGTAATCCTCTCGATGTCTACTGTCAGCAGTGACTAATGTGTGCCTGCACTGCTGAGTCCGGTGAATTTTTTCAAAGTGCTTCGATGGTTACAGAAATGAAGGAACACATGCATTATTAGAGGTCTTTTTTGTATGCACGTTGCAGTGAGGTGCTTTACAGCAGATTCCGTTTTCTAAAAATGCTATAAACCTGTAATTAGTAAAAGATTTTGTAAAACACTGTCCTATATTTGTATGTCTGTAAATATATTGTGTATGTTCTAAGTATAAATATGTCAATATTACGTATGTTATTTTTAATTTGCCTGTATGCCACCTTACATGTTGAAGTTAAAAGCTAATATTCAGTAACGTAGTAATCATTTGAAGTTGTTTTTACCTAAACTATGGTTCCCAAAAAAAGGGCATCTAATTATTTGAAAGACCACTAATGTTATTAAACTCATGTTATTAAAATATGCCTTCGAGATTAAAATTCGCTTTCTTAAGGAAGTACAGATACCAAGACTTACTTTATAAAAACATAGAAGGATCACTGTTCTCTCAGACATTACCAGCTGTACAGTAGAGAAAGCTTTATTTTTATTTTTGTTGGTTGTAGGGCTTGAACTCTGGGCCTGAGTGCTGTCCCTCAGTAGAGAAAACTTTTGCAGCCTACACACAGCATTCCATTTTGATTAATCAAGGGAAGAATGAGCCAGTGAATTTGTTTTTTAAGAGAAGAGAGGCTGGGCACCAGTGGCCTATAATCCTAGCAACCTAGGAGGCTGAGATCTGAGGATGGCATTTCAAAGCCAGCCCAGGCAGGAAAGTCCATGAGACTTATCTCCAATTAACCACCAGAAAACCAGAAGTGGTGCTGTGGCTCAAGTGGTAGAGTACTTACCTTGAGCTGAAGAGCCCAGGGACAGCACCCAAGCTCAGAGCGAGCACCACAACTGACCAAAAAAAAAAAAAGAGCCAGGCGCCAGTGGCTCACACCTGTAATCCTAGCTACTCAGGAAGCTGAGATGAGAGGATCACAGTTCAAAGCCAGCCCAAGCAAGGAAAGTCTATGAGACTATGAGACTATTATCTCCAATACAACACTAGAAAACTGCATGTGGCTCTTGGCTCTGTGGCTCAAGTGGTAGAGTGCTCACCTTGAGCTGAAGAGCTGAGGAACAGCGCCCACACCCAGAGTTCAAGCCCCATGACAAAAAAAAGGAGAATGAATGATAAGCAAACAGTTTTACTGTGTTTTCATACACCTCAAGCCTTCCTACCCGAGAGTAAAATTATAACTCTAGCCTCTCTGTACATCATTATAATAACAAAATTTTTTAATGAAATGGCTCTTATCACTGAGCTAATCAGCTGAAGATATAAAATCTTAAGAGGTTGTGCATGCTAAGATTTCAGGTCAGATATCTAAGGATAACCGTTCGAAGCCGGAGCAGAAAAGTCCCAAGAGACTCTTATCTCCAAATTAACTACTCAAAAACCAGAAGTGGTATAGTGGCTCAAAGTGATAAGAATTCAAGCCCTGAGCAAAAGGGCCTAGGTCCTGTATTCAACCTCAGAAACAGGGCCTAGGTCCTGAATTCAACCTCCATGGCTGTCAAAAAAAAAAAAAACGTGAAATAGTTGTATCACTGGTCAAAAGTATGTCTAAACCAGTGCCTTCCTACAAACTAGCATTCGGATCCCCACCACAGGTGAGCTGTGTGGCCGCAAATCCTACTTTTGACAATAAGTATAATGTATAGTCCTATTGTTCCCAGAACACTTGCCAGGACAGCTTATAATAAGATGCCAAGTGATAGTAGCTTATGCCTATAATTCTAGCCACTCAGGAGGCTGAGAGCTCTGAGGATTGAGGTTCAAAGCCAGCGTAGGCAGATAAAGCCAAGAGATTATATCCCCAATAACCAGCAAAGTACTGGACTGGAGGTATGGCTCAGTACCAGCTGTGAACAAGAAAACCAAACAAGAGTGTGAAACGCTCATTTCAAGCCCCAGTACTGGCAGAAGAAGGGCAGGGGGGGAATGTGTATTCTATGCAACTTCCCCCCAATTAAAACACGAAAATAATAATAAATGAAAAAGAGGCAGGAAAGCATTTATTAAAACTTTACCATGTGTGTATGCTAGCTAACTTTATAAACAGCACCTTAAAATTCCTACTGAATACTTCATTTTTGTTCTATAAGAGTCTAGTTAGATTAGGTAAGATACATTACAGGAATTACTGACGTTTTAATACCATGCTATAGCTATACCTAGGAACTTTTTCTGGTGAGGTAAAAATGAGGAAATTTCACACTTTCTTCCAAGCAAAATGAAAATATGCAGTTGATGGTGAAATCGTAGTTCCGAGTTTGTAAACTAGCATAACCGGCAAGGCGATTCCCCCAGCTTCCTCCGGGAATGCCCCAGTCATCAAGCTGTAGCTTGGTAGTATTTGTATCTTCCTCCAAATCTTTTTTCTCATCCAAACGGGCAGAGAGAAGGACGAAAGAGAACTTGGTCATTTCTTGCCTTTCCGCTTGTCCTTGTCCTTGCCTTTACCTTTGCCTTTCACATCCTTGACATCATCTTTCTCTTTCTTAGGCAGTCTGAAAGTTCCGATTTCCCTCCGTACCACTGTGCCTCGCCACCAGGCCTGGAGCTGGAAGAGAGAGGCGAGTACAAGGAGTTAAGAGTGCCCCTTCCAGGGCTGGGAAGGTGGCTCAGTGGTAGAGTGCTTGCCTTGCATGCATGAGGCCCTGGGTTCGATTCCCCAGCACCACATAACCAAAAAGGAAAAAAGCCAGAAGTGGCGCTGTGGCTCAAGTGGTAGAGCGCTAGCCTTGAGCAAAAAAAAAAAAAAAAAGCTCAGGAACAGCACTTGGGACTGGCACCACCCCTACACGCGTGCACACACACACACACACACACACACACACACACACATACACACCAATCCAGCTTAATTTGACGGGCTGATGCCTATCATGGTGCACTTCATGCCTTTAAGACAGATTAAACAGTTAATATCCTAAGGTCTTACCATTAGATACAATAGTTCTGAATACAGTCTAGACTTTTTTTTAGACTTTTTTAAAAAACTAGACTAAGCCAATAATGAAAAAGTAGTCTTCATCCAGTTCTTAACATTTTTGCTCAAAGTCAAAGAATCTTGGCTAATTAAAAATACCATAGAAGCTTCAAAACTACTTGCTAAGTATACTCGGTCTCCTGGGGGAAAACTTAAAGCTGGGCTTGGGTACCTGGTCCTGAAAGTATTCTCAACTTGCTTTTGGGGCCAGGGCTATGGCTCAGTGGTAGAGCTCTTGATTGTATGTGTGAGGGGCAAGGTTCAATCCCCACTACCAACAAACAGAAAAAAAAAGTCAAGATTCTTTTTTTTGCAACCCAAACTATATAGTCTGCCTTAAGATGTTCCTCTTTCAAAGAGAACGGTCACCTTCCAGCCAGCCATCAGGATTTTTGCTTAAAATGTTTCCCAGGATCTGTAAATTGCTAGCATTGTTGTAAATAGTATGTGTAAGTTCATACATAAAGTTAAAATATTTCTTTCTAACCTGCTGTCCACTTTTTTTTTTTTTGGGTCCAGTCATGGGCCTGAACTCTGGGCCTGGGCACTGTCCCTCAGCTCTTCACCTCAAAGCTAGTGCTCTACCACTTGAGCCACAGCGCCACTTCCAGCTTTTTTTTTCTGCTTATGTGGTGCTGAGGAATTGAACCCAGGGCCTCATGCATGTGAGGCAAGCACTCTACCACTGAGCCACCTTCTCAGCTCATGCTGCCCACTTTTTTGTTGTTGTTGGTTGGGGTTTGAACTGGAGGCCCTGGATACTATCCCTGAACTCTTTTGCTCAAGGCTAGTGTTCTACCACTTGAGCCACAGTGCCAATTTGGGTTTTCTGGTAGTTAATTGGAGATAAGAGTCTCATGGAAGCCGGGCGCCAGTGGCTCATGCCTGTAACCCTAGCTACTCAGGAGGCTGAGATGTGAGGATCACTGTTCAAAGCCAGCCCACTGGCTGGGAAGGTGGCTCAGTGGTAGAGTGCTTGCCTTGCATGCCTGAGGCCCTGGGTTCGATTCTTCAGCACCACATAAGCAAAAAGAAAAAAAGCCGGAAGTGGCACTGTGGCTCAGGTGGTAGAGCGCTAGCCTTGAGCTGAAGAGCTGAGGGACAGC
>NW_012267261.1:8538212-8545451 GCF_000151885.1 Dipodomys ordii
GGTAGAGCGCTAGCCTTGAGCTGAAGAGCTGAGGGACAGCGCCCAGGCCCAGAGTTCAGGCCCCACGACCGGACCCAAAAAACAAACAAACAAACAAAAAACCAAGTAGTCTATTAGAGCTAAGAGTCTTAAGGACTTTCCTGCCCGAGCTGACTTTGAACCATGACCCTCAGACATGAGCCACTGGTGCCCAGTAGCAAATAGCCTGTGTCCTCGCTGTGTCCCCCGCTGTGTCCCGCTATGGATGTTCTACACTCATCCTATGCTGACACTTCCAAATTGTTTTCAGCAACCAGAAAGTGGAAGTGAGAGCACAGTACCAATCTCAATGGCTAGTTCTATCTGCGCTAGCAATAAGCAAACTAGTTGAACTAATAAGCAAAATGCCTGGGGTGCAGTAAGCTCAGGGTTAGTGCTCACTGCCGCTATTCCCCTGGCATCCTCAGTTATCATCTGAGGAGAAGCCCTCATTCCATTCTCCAGCCCCTGCGGCTGAGCCACCGCCTGCTCCTCCAGCCACCTGGCCATGGCTTACCATCTTTGCCAGTTCCTGAAGGTGTGCCAAGTCAGTGGCCTTTGCAGTCTGGAGAGCAGTTAATTCATTCTGTTTCATTTCTGTGTCTTTGTCAAATTTCTCCATCCAGTACTCTAGTTTCTCCTCAAGTTTCTATTTGGAAAGAACACAAAAACATGGCTTCTATCAGATACTAAACAGCTTAGATTTTTAGCTTTCATTTATTTATAAGGTTCAAAAACAAGCAAAACTTTCTCCAGTGACAGACCACAGGTTACTCATGGATGAGGGCGCTACTGGCTAGGGAGACTGAGATGACGTGATCTGTCTTTATACCCGGGCAATGGTTAGATGGGTATGTTTACATAAATGCTCACCTAACTGTCCATGCAGTCTCATTCTGTACTTTTCTCTGTATGCTACTCAACTTAAACGTAGGAAGAGGGCCTTCTAGATGTCTGGGGAAGGAAAATTGAACTAGAAAGGTGGGTTGAAAATTCTGAAGGAGAGACTAGTATTTGATCCTGTTTATAAGAATGCACACGCAGGGGCTGGGAAGGTGGCTTAGTGGTAGAGTGCTTGCCTTGAATGCATGAGGCTCTGGGTTCCATTCCTCAGACCATATAAGCAGAAAAAGCTGGAAGTGGCGCTGTGACTCAAGTGGTAAAGCACTAACCTTGAGCTGAAGAGCTGAGGGACAGAGCCCAGACCCAGAGTTCAGGCCCCATGACCGAGGAAAAAAAATGCACATGAGGCACATGCATGTGCCCACACAAGCATGCTAAGACTAGAATACTTGAACAGGAGGTCTTGCTCTGCTTTTTCTGCTCACATTCTACCAGCATTTGAGCCAGACCTCCACTTCCACATTTTTGCTAATTAATTGGAGATAACAGTCCTTTATTTGTCTGCCTGGGCTGGCTTCAAGTTGAGAACCTCAGATTTCAGCCTCCTGAGTAGCTAGGATTGCAGGTGTGAGTCATGATGCCCAATTGAGATGCCTTTTTGGTTGCCAGCACTGACTAGTAGCCAAGAAGAGTCCAAAGTTTTCAGAATCTCTCTCTGTCTCTCTCTGTCTCTGTCTCCCTCTCTGTCTCTGTCTCTCTCTCTCAAAAAAGATATTAAGTCCATAGGAATCTAACATTCAAATTTGAGCCAGATGCTCATGTCCCTTACCTACTAAAGAGGCTGAAAATCTGAGGATCACAGTTCAAAGGCAGCCCAGGCAGAAAAGTTTGTGAGACTCTTATCTCCACTAACTACCAAAAACCTGGAAATGGAATTGTGGCTCAAAGTGGTAGAGCACTAACCTTAAGCACAAAAGCTCAAGTACAGTGCCCAAGCCCTGAGTTCAAGTCCCAAGACCAGCACACACACAAAAAAGAAGGGAACCAGTTCCAGATAGGAGTGTCCAACTAAAGTGTGATGATACAATCTTGTATTTATCCTATTTGCATTAATTTCTACTTAAGGCAAGTGACATTGGTTTTCTTTTTTTAAAAAAATTGTGCCTATAATACTGGGGATTGAACTCAGGGCCAGAGTGCTCTCCTTTGGCTTTTTCACTCGAGGCTGGTGCTTGACTGCTTAAACCACATCTCTACTTCCAGCTTTTTGGTGCATAATTTGAATAAAAAGTCTTTTGTTTTGTTTTTTGGTCCGGTCGTGGGGCCTGAACTCTGGGCCTGGGCGCTGTCCCTCAGCTCTTCAGCTCAAGGCTAGCGCTCTACCACTTTAGCCACTGCACCACTTCCGGCTTTTTTTTTTCTTTTTGCTTATGTGGTACTGAGGAATCGAACGCAGGGCCTCATGCATGCAAGGCAAGCGCTCTACCACTGAGCCACCTTCCCAGCCCTGGAATAAAGAGTCTTATAGACTTTTCTGCCCAGGTTGGCTTCAAACTACCATCCTCACATCTCAGCTTCCTAAGTAGCTAGGATTATAGGCATGAACCACCCATGCCCAGTTGGTTTTCTTCTTTCTCTTTTTTTTCTTTCTTGCTTTCTTTCTTTCTTTTCTTTCTTTTATTTATTTTTTTTTTTTTTGCCTGTCCTGCTAAGGGTCTGGGCACTGTCCCTAAGCTTCATTTTGCTCAAGGTTAGCGCTCTACCACTTAGCGCTCTACCACTTGAGCCACAGTGCTACTTTATGCTTTTTCCGTTTATGTGGTAATGAGGAATCAAACCCAGGACTTCATGCATGCTAGGCAAGCACTCTACCACTAAGCCACATTCCCAGACCCATGTTTTTCTTTTTATGTAATGAACAGAAAATTTTAATTTAAAATAAATTTTGTTGTGTTAGGTGAGTCATGATGAGGGAAAAAAAATAACTCAGATGTGTGAAGAGGTTAGAAAGCCAAGAAAGTGGTATGTAGATAATTGACTGGGCCAGAGAGCAAAATAAAAAACTCCATCAATCCAAGGAAGTGAAAAAACACTAGCAATCCTGAAAAATAATTCTGGTTGTGGTGACTCACACAGATACTACGGATTTAAGACAAGGAGGATTGTGGTTTAAGGCCAAAGTGCAGGTGAATATAATAGTACATTTTGAGGGGCTGGGAAGGTGGCTCAGTGGTAGAGCACTTGCCTTGCATGCCTGAGGCCCTGGGTTCGATTCCTCAGCACCACATATGCAAAAAGAGAAAAGCCGGAAGTGGCGCTGTGGCTCAAGTGGTGGAGCAATAGCCTTGAGCTGAAGAGCTGAGGGACAGCGCCCAGGCCCAGAGTTCAGGCCCCACACCAGACCCCCCCACAAAAAAATAGTACATTTTGATTTACTGGCATGTTATATTTTTGGCAGTAGTGGGATTTGAATTAAGGGCCTTGCATTTGTTAGGCATGCATGCTACTGCTGGCTCTCGCCTACAGCTCTTTTTTTTTTTTTTTTTTTTTGCAGCAGTTATTTTAAAATGAGGTCTTGTTTCCTGTCTGGCCTGTCTGTGCCTGAACCATGATCCTCCTGCTTTTTGCTTTCTACCATAGCCAGGATATCAAGCCTGAACCAAGATTCCCAACTTCAATTGAAAAGCCCTCCTGGGCTGACCGGAATCGTCAGGCCTCCTGCCCTCTCCCCTGTGTGCACCATGATTAGTGGAGAAACCGTGTCATCTGTATGCCCAGGCAGGCCGAGAACCAATCATTCCTCTGATCTCAGCCTCCCAAATAGCTAGGATTGGAGGCTTTGAGCCACAGTACTCATCTTTATTAGCATAGTAATGGAGAAAAATATGTCGCCTTAATGGATAACTTTAAAAATAAAAGCCTTGGGCAAGTTACGAAATTCCTGAAGAATAGATCTCATGAATAAAACAAAACAAAAACCTTCCTATTTGTGCCAGTTAGCAATTTACCACTTCTCAGCTCCTAATTCATCCTTCACTGAAACCTTGCTTGGTAAAACCTTGGATTTTGCCAGTAGAGGGCAGTAGAGAACATGCCAGGAGGGCTTCTCTTCCTGGTTCCTGCCTGTTGCGGGAGGGGCAGGAGGGGGTGGGTAGGGGAACACCCATTACCCATTCATTAACACGTCTGATGACACCACGGCCAAACATATCAATTTAAATATGACTCAACTTTAGCAAACCTCTTATCATCTGAATGAATGGAAACAATCTCATTTGGTGGGGGGAAGAAATTAGCAAACTTCACTTTCCTGCTTGCTAGCTTTATCTTGGCTCCAGGAAATACAGCAAGGTCTCTACTGCCCTGGAGGCCCGGCCACACACTCTCCTGTGAATATTAGCCTGGGAAGGATCCTACCCTTCCAGGATCTCCAACTTTTTTCTTTTTCTTATTGTCAGTTGTGGGCCCTGAACTCTGGGCCTGGCCACTGTCCCTCAGCTCTTCAGCTGTAAACTAATGCTCTACCACTTGAGCCTCAGCCCCACTTCCGGCTTTTTCTGCTTATGTGGTGCTGAGGAATCGAACCCAGGGCCTCATGCTTGCAAGGCAAGCGCTCTACCACTGAGCCACCTTCCCAGCCCCTAGGGCCTGCAACTTTACACTTTTCTTCTATCAGTCCAGGCCCTGGGCTATTCTTTAGAGAGAGAGAGAGAGAGAGAGTGTGTGTGTGTGTGAGAGAGAGAGAGAGAGAGAGAGAATACTCAGGGCCTCTAGCTCTTGCTTGGATTCCTTCCTCACCTTCCCCAAGATTGGTACTCTACAACTTGAGCCACACCTGGCTTTTTTGCTGGTTAACTGGAGATAAAGAGTCTCACAGACTTTTTCTGACCAGGCTGGCTTCAAACCATGATTCTCAGATCTCAGCCTCTTTTTTTTTCCCCCCTGTCTATTGTGGGGTTTGAAATCTGGGCCTGGGCGCTGTCCCTCAGCTCTTCAGCTCAAGGCAAGCACTCTACCACTTGAGCCACAGTGCCACTTCCGGTTTTCTGGTGGTTTATTGGAGATGAGAGTCTCACAGACTTTCTGCCTGGGCTGGATTTGAACCATAATTCTCAGATCTCAGCTTCCCGAGTAGCTAGGATTATAGGCGTGAACCACCAGCACCTGGCTCTTTTTTTTTTTTTTTGGTCAGTTGTAAGACTTTAACTCAGGGCCTAAGTACTGTGCCTGAGTTCTCTTTTTTTTTGGGGGGGGGTCCAGTTATGGGGCCTGAACTCTGGGTCTGGGCACTGTCCCTCAGCTCTTCAGCTCAAGGCTAGCACTCTACCACTTGAGCCACTACGCCACTTCCGGCTTTTTTCTTTTTGCTTATGTGGTGCTGAGGAATCGAACCCAGAGCCTCATGCATGCAAGGCAAGCACTCTACCACTGAGCCACCTTCCCAGCCCCTGAGCTCTTTTGCTGAAGGATAGCACTCTGCTACTTTTAGCCACAGAGCTACTTCTTGTTTTAGAGTAGTTAATTGAAGGTCAGAGTCTCACAGGGACTTTTCTGCTGGGCTGGTTTTGAACCACGATCCTCAGATCTTAGCTTCTTCAGTAGCTAGGATTACAGGTGTTGAGCCACCAGTGTCTGGCAAAAGTTATCTTCCATCCCTGTGGTAGCCAGTCCCTTTTTAGTGGCTTATGATTCTTCTGTTAAATTTTCTCTTCTCAAATTATTGATATGGTTTGTCACCTAAACGGATCGTTAATAATACAGAATTGATGCCAGAAGTGGAATTTTTCTCCTAGCCTCTAGTTCACATCTCCCTCACTAGATGTCATCTGAAGTCCATGTTACTTTCTGACCATCAGATGCCATCAGAACAGTGCCATCAGTGCAGCGGGCAACTATACTGTCCTGTACCAAGTCAAAGCAAGCAAAATATCTGGAGACCACATGATGGGAGCAAAAAAGAGAATGGAGGTGGTATGGATGTAAGACTGGAGGTACTCGACCCTGCCAGGTGAAAGTAAACTTCTCCTGGTGGGTTAGTTTGTTTTTGCTTTGGAAACAAGAGCTTTGACCAGCTTGACAACTAAATACCAATTTCCAGAGGCTGGTGACAATTTGCTATAGTAATATATTAGATATGAATAGTAGCTGCAATTGAAGTCACTAGCTAATGACACAGAAAATAAAGTCACTTCCAAGAGCCATTCAACCTCTGCCAGGCAAAACAGTGAAGTTAAAGGGTATGGTAAGAATCACCAAGCTGGGTGGTAGTGGTAGACTGGCTGCCTAGCATACTTGAAGCCCTGGATTCAATTCCTCAGCACCACATAACAGAAAAGGCTAGAAGTGGTGCTGTGGCCCAAGAGTGGTAGAGTACTAGCCTTGAGCAAAAAAAGCTCAAAGAAGCTCAGGGACAGTGCCCACCAGGCTCTGAGTTCAAGCACAGGATAGGGATACACACACACACACACACACACACACACACACACACACAATCAGTGGATAATTTTGGTAACTCACCTGTTGCTCTTTTCTAAGGAACACTTCAATCTCCATATGAGTTCGGTTCTCTTCTTCTGTTTTCATCCTTAGTTTCTATAAGAACAAGAATCAAATACCAAATACAAAAACTTCTGGGATCAGGGGCTGAGAAGGTGGCTCTGTGGTAGAGCGCTTGCCTTGCATACCTGAGGCCCTGGGTTCAATCCCTCAGCACCACATAAGCAAAAAGAAAAAAGCCGGAAGTGGTGCTATGGCTCAAGTGGTAGAGCACTAGCCTTGAGCTGAAGAGCTGAGGGACAGCACCCAGGCCCAGAGTTCAGGCCCCACGACCAGACCAAAAACAAACAAACAAACAAACAAAAAACTTCTGGGATCAGAAATTTTCAGGCAACAGGTGCAGCTGAGAACAGCAAGTTTCCTCGGCAGCTAGGATCCAGAAATGCCAAGGCTCCCTTCAACTCCATTGGCATTTCGCAAGCACAACTGAAGGTTGGCACCACCTTAACTATATGCAAAGTCCCCACACACAACCACAATCCTGTCACCCAGAAAGTAGTATCTGTTTAAGGAGAAAAATAATGCTTCAAAGGCACAAGATTCTTAGGCCCAGGAAAGGGAATCCAGAGCACAAATGAAGTGTTTTGTCAGGTCGTGGGCACCATCTAGGGGTGAGCTTTCACATAACAGAGTCTTCTACACGTTCATGCCTCCCCCACCCCCCATTTTTCTTCTAGTGTTCTCAGTCTGGCCTCAGATTCCCAATCCTCTTTTATTACCCTCCTACTTTTTTTTTGTCGGTCATGGGGCTTGAACTCTGGGCCTGGGCGCTGTCCCTCAGCTCTTCAGCTCAAGGCGAGCACTCTACCACTTGAGCTACAG
>NW_012267261.1:8557916-8562528 GCF_000151885.1 Dipodomys ordii
CACACACACACACACACACACACCATTATCAGATTGTGGTTCTGGGAGGAAAGGAACACTATCTTTGAGATACCATTTGAACCCAGGGCATTTCACTTGCTGAGAAAGTGCTATGTCAGCCAGATGCTGGTGGCTCACACCTGTAATCCTAGCTACTAACAAGGCTGAGATCTGAGGATCATGGTTCAAAGCCAGCCAAGGCAGGAAAGTCTGTGATACTCATCTCTAGTAAACCACCAGAAAACCAGAAGTGGTGCTATGGCTCAGATGATAGAGTGCTTGCCTTGAGCTGAAGAGCTGGGGGACAGCACCCAGGCCCAGGAAGGAAGGAAGGAAGGAAGGAAGGAAAAAAAAAAAAAAGCTGCGCCATTGAGTCACACTTCCAAGCTTTTTGGTGCACTTTTGTTGTTGTTGTTGTTGTTGTATTGGTCATGATCCTCAGATCTCAACCTCCTTAGTAGCTAGGATTACAGGCATGAGCCACCAACACCCAGCTGCACTCTTTTGTTTGTTGTTTTTTCTTGTTTTGGTTGGTCATGGGGCTTGAACTCTGGGCCTAGGCACTGGCCCTGAGCTCTTCAGCTCAAGGCTAGTATTCTACCACTTGAGCCACAGCACCACTTCAGGTTTTCTTGTGGTTTATTGGAGATAGGAGTGCGATGGACTTTCCTGATGGGGCAGGCTTTGAACCGTGATCCTCAGATCTTAGCCTCCTGAGCAGCTAGCATTACAGGCTTGAGCCACTGGCACCAGCTTTGTACTGGTTACTTTTGAGATGGAGTCTTCTTGGTGCCCAAGTATGAATCCGGACCACACTCCACCCATTTTAGGCTTTTTGTAGTTGATGAGATGACAGGCGTGAACACTGTGTCTAGCTTCACCTATTCAAACAGAATCTCATGGAGACTGCTACGCTGGCCTGGGACTTTAATTCTCCTAATCTCAGCCTCCCACACAGTTTAGGATGGTAGGCATGCCATCACTGCATTCAACTATGAGTTGGGGGGTGGGACAGGGATGTCTCATGAACTTTTCTGCTCTGAGGCTATGATCTTCTCATTCTCTACCTCCAAGAGTGAATATTATGAGTCACCAGTGCCTGACATTCAGCTATGAGTTGAGGAGTCTTGTGAATTTTCTGCTCGAGCTAGCCTCAGACCATGATCCTTCCATTCTTAGACTACCAGAGAGTAGTTAGGATTACAGGTGTAAGTTGCCAGCAACCAGTTTTAATTTTTTTTTTTATTTTAGTTAGGTTTTTTTTTCGTGTGTGGTACTGGGGCTTGAACTCAGGTCTTCATCCTCTCACTTGGCTTTATCACTCAAGGCTGGCTCTCTACCACTTGAGCCATACTTTCACTTCCAGTTGTGTGTGTGTGTGTGTTTTAATTTTTTTATGCCAGTTCCAGGGCTTGAACTCAGGGCCTGGGGGCTCTCCCTCAGCTTTTTTGTCCATAGTTGGTGCTCTACCATTTAAGCTACAGTCCCATTTCTAGCTTTTTGCTGGTTACTGGAGATAAGAGTCTCATGTACTTTCCTGCCTGGGCTGGCTTCAAACCAGGATCCTCAGATTTTTAACCTCCTAGCCTGAGTAGCTACTTCCAGCTTTTTGTTGTTTAATTGGAGACAGGAATCTTTCCAATTTGTCTTCCTGAATTGGGTTCAAACTGAACTCCCCATTTGAGGATTTCATACTGAGTAGTAGCTAGGTTTGAGTCCCTGGTACATAGACTGAACATTTTTGGTCAGAGGTTTGTTGAATCTATAGATAAAGAACCTGTGTTTTCAGAGGCATGACTGTACTATCTATGCACTGATATACCTTGGGCTTTTTTGACTAAGCTAATATACTGGAAAAGGACATGCTGCTTCCTAATGTATTTTGAGCTACATCCATTCCACTTCATCCACTGAGAGGACATACCTCAAATAATTACTGTAGCCTTTTTTTTTTGAGGAGGGGTCCGGTCATGGGCCTGAACTCTGGGCCTGGGCGCTGTCCCTCAGCTCTTCATCTCAAGGCTAGCGCTCTACCACTTGAGCCATAGCGCTACTTCTGGCTTTTTTTTTCTGCTTATGTGGTGCTGAGAAATCAAACCCAGGGCCTCATGCATGCAAGGCAAGCGCTCTACCACTGAGCTACCCTCCCAGCCCCATACTGTAGCCTTTTACTTGAAATGAAAAGTCCTTTTTTCCTAAGTTAAAGTTAATGACAATAGTGCTATAAAATGACAGAGATTTAAAAAAAAAAAGAAGGAAAGGAGCCAAGGCACTCGTGGTTCACGCCTGTAATCCTAGTTACTCAGGAGGTTGAGATCTGAGGACCTTGGTTGGAAGCCAGCCCAGACAGGAAAGTCCATGAGGCTCTTATTGCCAATTTACCACCAGAAAACCAGAAGTGTACTGTGGCTGACGTGGTAGAGTGCTAATTTTAAGCACAAAAGCTCAGAGACAATGCCCAGGCCAGGAATTCAAGCCCCATGCCAAAAAAAAAAAGAGGAAGCAGAATGGAAGAGCAGTGAGTTGTCTACCTCGCCGGTGCTCTGTCTTCTTTCATACTGAATGGGCATGATATAGCTTAGAATTGAGAGCTGGTCCATGGTGTCTTCCAGGATGGCAGAGATCCTCAGCATGTCTAGAAGGCAGAGTGGTTCTACGACTTCTGAGATGATTCCTTCTTCTACTTCTTCATTATCTACTTCTTCTACTTCCACAGCAGTCGGTGGTTCACCTGTCACCATCACCAACTCTGAAGGCCAGGCTCTGGGAGGAAACTCTGAGGACATGGCTGGTAGTTTGTTTCTAAGGAAAGAAAACAACCAAACAAAAAGAAGTTAGTGACCAATGCTTAAATAAAGCACGGCAAGCATGTAGCTTGGCTCCCACGAGGTTTATATTGTCAATAATATAACCTAGATAAAAAACAAAAGTAGAAGAATGCCAAAAGTTCTGCTGTACATGGGTGCTGATAGCTCATGCCTGTAATTCTAGGTACTCAGGAGGCTGAGATCTGAGGATCACAGTTCAAAGCCAGCCTGGGCAAGGAAAGTCTGTGAGACTCTTATTTCTAATTAACCATCAGAAAACTGAAAGTAGTGCTGTGGCTCAAGTGGTAGAGTACTAGCCTTGAGCTGAAGAGCTCAGGGACAGCCCAGAGTTCAAGCAGGACCAAAAAAAAAAAAAAAATTTCTGCTGAATACCTTCCTACCCAGCAATTTATTGTTTAACAAACTTATATAGCCTGTGCTATTTGGCTATGTTAACCAATTTTAATTTAAACCAAAATTAACTTTGTGTGTGTGTGTGTGTGTGTGTGTGTGTGTATGCTCGTCCTGCGGCTTGAAATTAGGGCCTGGGCACTGTCTCTCAGTTTTTGTGTTCAAGGCTAGCACTCTAATACTTGAGCCATAGTTCCATTTCTGATGTGTGTGTGTGTGTGTGTGTGTGTGTGTGTGTACATGTGTTGTGTGTTTATTACTTAATTAGATATGAGTCTCATGAACTTTCCTGCCTGAGCTGGCTTCACACCATGATCCTCAGCCTCCTGAGCAGCTAGGATTACAGGTATGAGTCACCAACCTTGCTTCTTTTAGGTATTTATGCACCTGTCTAGTTCTTCCCCCCCCCCCACATTAAGCAGGACTAACATATGCAACCACATGGGATACCAGGGGATAACAGAGTGTGACCCCAAAGCTAGGTGATAAGAGATGGCGCTTTCTGTCCTAGTATCTCACAATCTTCACTCTGGGGGAACAAGCTGCTTTGTCAGCAGGACAACAAAGCAGCCTTGGGGAGACATCCTTGAGAGTGCAGAACTAAAGGCCTCTGGACAGCACAGCCAGCACCAGCAATGGCCAGCTCTGTAACCTTCTTGGAAGTAGATCCTTGAGTTCCTATCAAGTCTTCATATGATTCCAGTCACCAACTAACTTCAACCTTAGAAGATTCCAAGACTCTTCATAAACTCCTAACCTTCAGATATTGTATGAAACAATTGTGTTTTAAACGATTCAGGTTTGGGGCAATTTGTTACACAGTCATAGATAAATAATTCATGAAAAGTTAACAGATGTCATGATCACACACACACACACACACACACACACACACACACACACAAGCAGAGTTGAGCTGAGATATAAAGATTGAGGTTTGAAGCCAGCATAGACAAACAAATCCATGAGACTCTTATTTCCAATTAACCAGCAAAAAGTCAGAAGTGGAGCTGTGGCTCAAGTTTAAAGCGGTATCCTTGAGCAAAAACGTTAAGAGACAGTGCTTTGGCCTTAGTTCAAGTTCAAGCCCTAGTACTTTTCTCCCTCTCCTCCCTCCCTCTCTCTCTCTCTCTGTCTCTCTCTCTTGCTCTCTCTGTCTCTCCCTCTGTCTCTCTCTCACACACACAGGGATTTTGAACATACTCTCCCATTTTTCTTGAGTTAGTATTGCTTCTCTCTGAGGTATTTTGTTTTTGTTTTTTTTTTGTTTTGTTTTTTTGGGTCCAGTCGTGGGGCCTGAACTCTGGGCCTACGCGCTGTCCCTCAGCTCTTCAGCTCAAGGCTAGCGCTCTACCACTTGAGCCACAGTGCCACTTACGGCTTTTTTCTTTTTG
>NW_012267261.1:8562578-8567642 GCF_000151885.1 Dipodomys ordii
CACTTGAGCTACAGCGCCACTTCCAGTTTTCTGGTGGTTTATTGGAGATAGGAGTCTCACGGTCTCTCCTGCCTGGGCTGGCTTTGAACTGCCATCCTCAGATCTCAGCCTCCTGAGTAGCTAGGATTACAGGCATGAGCCACCAGCGCCCGGCTTTACACTCCTACTTTATAGACATGTGTTGACACATCAAGCTCGCTAAAACCCTTCCCATGAAGGATGTTTTTCTGGCCAGTCTTAAGCCATTTAGCTCCTCTCCTCTAATGAAGGTCTACCCTTCCTTCATCTGAGAGTTTTCGAGAGTGACTTCTCATCTTCATAAATGAGGGCTGACTGAAGTTCAACTGTCCAGATTTTGTATTTCTTATGGGAAGATAAAAGGTGCGGGTACTGAAGTACTGTAGCAAAACCCTGCAGTGATTAAGTATCTTGTTTTTCATCTCCCAATAATCACCAAGGAAATGGCTAGTGGACTTAAAAAAGAGTAACAGAGTGGGCTGGAGGTGCGGCTCAGGTGGTAGAATGCCAAGTGAGAAAGGAAGGGCATGAGGCCCTGAGTGCCTAGTACTAGCAAAAAGAAGGAGGGGGGAGGAAAAAAAAAGAGGAGGAACAGAAAGAGGGGAAGGAAGAGAAAGGAGTGACTGGCCAGGCTTAGGTATAGCTACTGGAGAGGTAGAAGCAAGAGGACCACTTGAGCCTAGGAGTTCAAGCACAGGCTGGGAAGCATATTGAGACCCTGTCACCACCAGTCCCCTCTCCAATAAGAGACTGAGGAGAGGTAGTACAACTAATTTTCAAAGTTGTTATAGGAGAAGTAGATGTATGTAATAGCCCATCAAAATCTCTGCTTGTGGGCTGGGAAGGTGGCTCAGTGGTAGAGCGCTTGCCTTGCATGCATGAGGCCCTGGGTTTGATTCCTCAGTACCACATAAGCAGAAAAAAAAAAGCTGGAAGTGGCGCTGTGGCTCAAGTGGTAGAGCGCTAGCCTTGAGCTGAAGAGCTGAGGGACAGCGCTCAGGCCCAGAGTTCAGGCCCCACGACTGGACCCAAAATCTCTGCTTGTGCCTGGCACTGGTGGCTCATGCCTGTAATCCTAGCTACCTCAGGAGGCTGAGCCAGCTGGGGCAGGAAAGTCCATGAGACACTTATCTCCAATTAACCACCAGAAAACTGGAAGTGGAACTGTGTGGCTCAAGTGGTAGAGTGCTAGCCTTGAGCAAAAGAATCTCAGGGACAGTGCCCAGACCCTGAGTTCAAGCCCCAGTAGCACCACCACCACCAACAACAAAAAAAAAAAAAAAAGGAAAAAATCTGCTTGTAAAGACTTAAAACTTCAGTTAGGCTGAGCTCTATCCTAACTACTCAAGAGACTGAGATCTGAGGCTTATGGTTGAAAGCCAATTGTCTGCAAGACAATTATCTCCATTTTACCAGCAAAGAGATGGAAGTGGAGGTGTGGCTCAAATGATAGACTGCCAGTCTTGGGAGTAGGGAGATCTAAACAAGAGTGAGAGGCCCTGAATTCAAGCTCCAGTACCAACACACACACACACACACACACACACACACACACACACACACACACACACACACGATTTAACTTAGTCATATTTTTAGTCCCAAGGGCTGATGAATGGTAGATGCAGATGGGGGAAAATCCTCCTCCGCCTCCTCTTTGGTTAGCTGAGGCAGTATCAGAAGTGACAGGTCAAAGGGCACCTAACCCAAGACCTGGCATATGCTGGGATGCCTGGGCACATGATCTGCCCCTGAGCTACATCTCCGCCTGCCCGGTGCTTTCTAGTGTAACCGCGACTACCTCAATCTCCTCCATCAAGAGTTCCTCTGTCTTGTTACATTTTCTCTGGGTCTGAGAAATCTGCAGCTCAGTATTTTTTTTCATATATTGATTCTCCATGTTGGTTTTTGCCTTCATCTCTTGAAGCTGGTCCTTGAGGTGAGAAATATATTCATTCCGACTCTGCAGAGAGAAGACCAGGCTTTAATTCATTCATACATTCATTCAGGTGAGGGCTTCTGGTGCCAAAATGTGAGACCTGAAAGGGTTAAAGAACTTGGAATGCCAGCTGGAAATGCCCTCTGAATGTTGAGGGTCCAGCCCAAGTAAGGTCAAAAATGGTCAAGGGCAACAGAGGTGAACATTACTACCCCAAATGTGTTAAAATAGAGCTGCTTGGACACTAAAAGCTTGAGAACTTGGAGATCAGATGGATGTCTGTTTTACGGATGGAATGTTTTATTGCCCCCTTCTGCTTCCCAACAATAAGGAAGTCAATTATTTCTATGTATACAAATTATACCTCATATTAATGGTTGTAACCACAAGGTAGATTGATAACCTAGTCTCTGCATAGATTGATTCTCAAGTCTCTACACTTATCTGTAATCGTTCCTCCCCCTGTACTGAAATCAATAAAAACACTTGTTTACAGGGCCAAGGTAATCAGAAGTCCAATGAGCTTTTGATTCTCCCTGGTCCCCCAAAATATCAATTCTTTCACCTGGTTTCCTGTTCTTTTTCCTGGTTGCAGCAGTCAGCAACAAATTTATATAGATGTGTGTATATACGTATGTGTGTACATATATATATATATATATATATATACACACATACATATATTCATCAGCAGAAAAACTGGCTAAATAAATAAATGAAAAGTCAAGAAGATTTTTTTTGAGAGGTTGAATCGGGAGTCTTTATTACAAAGCTCGTGACTCCAAGTAGACTCATGTCTCAATGAACTTGCAGCAGCCAAGAATTATTATTTTTTTTTGCCAGTCCTGGGGCTTGAACGCAGGGCTGGGTATTATCCTTAAGCCTCTCTATGCTCAAGGCTAGCACTCTACCACTTGAGCCACAGAGCCATTTCCAGCCCTTTCTGCTTATGTGGTACTGAGGAATTGAACCCCAGGGCTTCATGCATGCTAGGCAAGCACTCTACCACTAAGCCACTTCCCCAGCACAAGAAAGACATCTATGTAGACATGTAAGCTCAGTAACTTTTAATGTTATGCAGGTAATTCTTACCTGTACTTCAGCTTGTCGTTCTTTTTTTACATTCATTACTTGCTTCTGAAGAGATTTGATCTGCTTTTTTCCTTTTTCCTCCCTAGAAGAAACAAGAATAAATATAGTAGGGTATGGTGGGACATACCTGTAACCCCAGTACTTTGGAGGCTATGATAGGAGGAACATGAACTGCTTAGCAAGAACCTGAGCAAAAATTAAAAAATAAACAAGGGAGTTGGGTACCAGTGGTCCACAAGAGCCTTATCTTCAATTAACCATCACAAAGCTAGGAGTGGAACCGTGGCTTAAAGTGGTGGAATACTGGCCTTGAGCAAAAAAGCTCAGGGACAGTGCCCAGGCTCTGATTTCATGTTGGTACAAAAACCAAACGTCTTTACAACTCTGAGATTCCATCTCCTCTCAGTTAAATTGGCCAACATTGTGAATTCATACAACAAATGTTGGTGGGGATGTGGGAAAAAGGAACCCTATTGCACTGTTACATTCCCACTATTGGTAGGAATGTAAACTGGCACAACAATTTTGGACAGCAGTCTGGAGATTCCTCAAAAAACTTAACATAGATCTTCACTACAACCCAGCCATACACTTCTGGGAATCTACCCAGATCATTACAAGTCAGATACACTAAAGACACTTGCACATCTATAGGTTCATTGCTACACTATTCACAACAGCCAAGTTATGGAAACAGCCCAGATACCCTACAACAGATAAGTTAATTAATCAAAGGTGGTTCCTATGCCCGGGCTGGTTTTGAACCGAGATCCTCAAATCTCAGCCTCCTGAGTAGCTAGGATTACAGGTGTGAGCCACCCTGTAACTGGCTCACACAATGGAATTTTGCTCATCCATTAGAAAGAATAAGATTACATTATTTGCAGGGAAATGGATAGACCTAAAACAAATCATGCTAAGTAAGGTAAGCCAAGCTAAGCTCAGAGAGACAAATAATGCATATTTTCTCTCATATGTAGAAGCTAGATCTAAAATATAACTGGATATGATAACCCATACAGAACTCTAAGCATTCATACACAAATAGCCTAATGGAAGATACCCTTAGGGGAGGAACACAAAGGTGTAACTTTTCTGAAAACTTAAAATACTATTTATCAAAATGAAATTCAGGAAATGGAAGCATGGGTTTTTTTCTGCTGTTGTTATTGTTATGATTGTTGTTGGTAGTGCTGGTGGTGTTTGTTTTTGCTTTGTGTTTTTTCTTCTGGAGAGGTAGAGGGGGGCACAGAAAGGGAGAAAGGAAGAGTGAACAAATGCAGTCATGATATTCAGTATACATTATGTGAAAAATGAGCTATGTAATTTGTGGGCAGGAATCGGAGGGGAAAACTGGGGGAAAGAAAAGAAATGTACTCATTACCTGACTTGTGAAATGGTAGCCCTTCTGGACAACATTAATAATAACAATAAAATTACTTTGTTTAAAAAGGAAGATTACTATGGGAAAAACAACATCCTTTCCTGTGGGGGCTGGGGGGGCAGGGTTAAGGGGGTACTGGGTGTTGAATCCAGGGATTTTCACATGTTGAGCAAGTACTATACTGCTGAGCTATATCTACAATCCCTTTTTGTGAGTCACATTTCCCTGTGATGCCCAGGCTAGCCTCAACCTTGTCATCCTACTGCCTCAATTTCCTCAACAGAGTCAGGATTACAGATGTATACCACCATACTAGGCTATACTATTCTTAATATATCATAAACTCAGATAACTAGGGTCCCAATAATGTGAGTTATTGTCTTAGCTAGGTTGGAATGGAATCCAAATTGCTGACTTCTAGCTATCTTTGCTGGAAAATTCATACTTAGTACGTTTTAGAAGTGTCAAGGGCTGGGTCTGGGAATGTGGCTTAGTGGCAGAGTGCTTACCTAGCATGCATAAAACCCTGAGTTTGAGGGACTGGGAAGGTGGCTCAGTGGTAGAGTGCTTGCCTTGCATGCATGAGGCCCTGGGTTCGATTCCTCAGTACCACATAAGCAAAAAGAAAAAA
>NW_012267261.1:8577737-8580142 GCF_000151885.1 Dipodomys ordii
CTTTTTTCTTTTTGCTTATGTGGTGCTGAGGAATCGAACCCAGGGCCTCTGGCATGCAAGGCAAGCGCGCTACCACTGAGCCACCTTCCCAGCCCCTCTCTGAGGTATGTTTAAATCTCACAAAAATCCAGCCACCTAAAATGAGAAAGAAACATTAAGATTAGATTAAAGGAGTGCTAACTGATGGTTTCATGTTTTCTATGCTCTTTCATTGAGAAAATTTCAAAATGAATAGATTTGTGGTTTATCTCCTCAGTATGTTTAGTACAGCAGCCCCAGAGATGAAAGACCCTAAAATCATGGGGCTCAAGCCTATTAGCAATCTGCATAATTACTGGCCTACAACACTAAAGCTACATGCTTTAGTGCCTCCTCTTAAGGTAAATTAATGTCCATCATGGTTTTAGCATTCCATTGTATTCTGACTTTAAATTGGTAAACTCTATGGGCTGGTAAGGTGGCTCAGTGGTAGAGTGCTTGCCTTGCATGCATGAGGCCCTGGGTTCGATTCCTCAGCACTACATAAGCAAAATGAAAAAAAAAAGCCGGAAGTGGTGCTGTGGCTCAAGTGGTAGAGTGCTAGCCTTGAGCTGAAGAGCTGAGGGACAACACCCAGGCCCAGAGTTCAGGCCCCACGATGGACACACACACAAAAAAAAAATTGGTAAACTCTATAAAGACTTATTTTTCTGTTATTCTGATTATTGTATTTAACTAGTATCTCTGGACCTAGAACAATTGAGATAACATTTAGAAACACTGTACTAAGCAGCGGCCACCTGTGGCTCATGCCTGTAATTCTAACTACCGAGGAGGCTGATATCTGAGGATCACGGTTCAAAGCCAGCCAGGGCAGAAAAGTCCGTGAGACTCTTATCTCCAATTAACCACTAGGAAACCAGAAGTGGCGCTGTGGCTTACATGGTAGAGCACTCCCCTTGAGCTGAAGAGTGCAGGGATAGCTCCCAAGCCCAGAGTTCAAGCCCCACGATCGGCAAAAAAAAGAAAAAAGAAAAAAAGAAACTGTATTAATCCAGGAAATCATCTTAGTTCTGCTATCAAGTCGTTACCTCTTGGAACTAAGTGTGGTGGTTCATGCCTGTAATCCTAGCACCTGTGAGACAGAGGCAGGAAGATCATGAAAATGAGGTTGGCCTAGGCTATACACAGTGAGATCCTATCTCCAAACAAGCAAAAAGATGTTACCCCTACTCAGTAAACCTAAATTCTTCAAGCTTAAGAAGCTTGCTTCTGAAAGAACCTCTAGGAAAAATCTGCTTTTTATTGAATGATATAGTAAATGGTTGTTTCTGTGTGATTTTGTCTACAATAAAGTGACCCTGACAAGGGTGGTACAATGCCTATAATCATAGTTACTCTGGAGGCTGAGATCTGAGGATCAAGGTTCAAAGTCAACTCAGGCAGTAAAGTCCATGAAACTCTGAGCTTCAATTAACCACTAGAAAACTGAAAGTGGAGCTGTGGCTCAAAGTGATAGAGCATTAGCCTTGAGGAAAAAAAAAAAGAAAAGAAAGGAAGCAAGCAAGCAAGCAAGCAAAGCTCAGGGACAGCTCAGTTCCCAGGCCCTGAGTTCAAGCCTCACAACTGACAAAAAACAAACAAACAAAAACTTGCTGTGAAAATTTAAACACACAAAATGGAATCTTTTATGCAAACTACAACAACAACAACAACAAAAAACTGATGCTCTAAACAAGTTGCTTTTTTTTTTTGGTGCAGTCCTAAAAGAAACATTAAGAACTTTGTTCTTGGGCTGGGAAGTTGGCTCAATGGTAGAGCGCTTGCCTTGCATGAATGAGGCCCTGGGTTCAATTCCTCAGCCCTACATAAGCAGAAAGAAAAATAAAGCCGGAAGTGGTGCTGTGGCTCAAGAGGTAGAGTGCTAGCCTTGAGCTGAAGAGCTGAGGGACAGCACCCAGGCCCAGAGTTCAGGCCCCACGACCGGACAAAAAAAAACCCAAACAAACAAAAAGAAAATAATTTTGTTCTTTGTTAGATTGTTTTTTTTCTTGGAATAGGTAAATGAGATTCACATAGAAAAAGTGAAGGCCAGTGCTATGTAAAATCCAATGTTTTCAATTCTGCTCTGGATTCTAGTTCCCTGTGCTAGAAACTAGGAAGATATTACTGCTTTCTCCTCCTTCGTGGCACCAGCATGTCCCCACCTCCAAATCCAAACCACCACGAAATCCTGTGGATTTTACCTTCTACTTCAGAATTACCAGTGCCATGCTAGATCTCCTCGTTTCCTGATTGAACCACTTTACAATCTCCAATTCAGGAGGGATCATTTTTTTTGGGGGGGGGTCTGGTCGTGGGGCCTGAACTCTGGGCCTGGGCGCTGTCCCTCAGCTCTTCAGCTCAAGGCTAGCGCTCTATCGCTT
>NW_012267261.1:8580192-8581156 GCF_000151885.1 Dipodomys ordii
AGCCTTGAGCTGAAGAGCTGAGGGACAGCGCCCAGGCCCAGAGTTCAGGCCCCACGACGGGACCCAAAAAAATAATAAATAAAATAAAATAAAGAAATAAAACCCAGACGTAAACTCAAGGTGATGGTTCAGTCCCCTCATGCCAGTACTCTGGTGGCTCAGGCAAGGGGGGGAGCAGATCGGCAGCTCAAAATAAACAAACAAACAAACAAATATAAAAGCCCCATAGAATACTCAGGCATTGATGGCTCACACTTATATCTAAGAGGTTGAGATTTGAAGATCACTGTTCAAAGCTAGCCCAGAAAGAAAAGTCCAACAGACTTTATCTCCAGTTAATCAGCAAAAGGCCAGGAATAGAAGTTTAGTTCAAGCAAAAATAAATAGAATCTCTCAAGAGATTGTGACTTCCCGAGTTCAAGCCCTTCTACCAGAAAAATATAAATAAATAAGTAAATAAATAAGAAACATGTTAATTACATTGGAATTTTTCCAGGAATACAAGACTAGTTTAAATCAGGTGTGAAGGTGCTCACTATCAGCACTCAGGAAGCTGAGACAGGATCACAAGTTCAAGGACAACTTGTGTTACTCAATGATTAGAAGGCCATCCTGGGCTCAGTAGCAAGATTTTGTTTCAAAACATCTGTTTGTTTATTGTGCTTGTCCTGGGGCTTGAACTCAGGGACTGGACACTTTCTCTGAGCTTTTTTGTTTGTTTTTTTTGGTGTTTGTTTTTCCCTTTTTTTGTTGGTCGTGGGGCTTGAACTCTGAGCCTGGGCACTGGGTCTAAGCTCCTAAGCTCCTTTTTTTTTCTAAATGTTTTTTGGGGGTTCAGTCGTGGGGCCTGAACTCTGGGCCTGGGCACTGTCCTCAGCTCTTCAGCTCAAAGCGAGCGCTCTACTTCTTGAGCCACAGCGCCACTTCTGGCTTTTTTCTTTTTGCTTATGTGGTGCTGAGGAAT
>NW_012267261.1:8592486-8600039 GCF_000151885.1 Dipodomys ordii
TCTTTTTTCTTTTTGCTTATATGGTGCTGAGGAATCGAACCCAGGGCCTCAGGCATGCAAGGCAAGCGCTCTACCACTGAGCCACCTTCCCAGCCCTGTGTGTGTGGGGGGGGGCGGGGGGGGGTGGAATCTTCTTTTTGAACTTGAGAGAGTGGTCTTTTAAAATATAGTCATGTCTCGCTTTAGAATCTTCAACGTTTTCTTGTTGTTTTAGATCAAGGACCAAGGACCAAAACCTTGTGCGTGTGTGCCTGTTTCTGGGGCTGGAAATCACAGCCTGGGCACGGTCCCTGGGCAATTTATTTTTTTTCCCCCTCAAGGCTAGCACGTTATCATTTTAGCTGAGTTTCACTTTCATCTTTTGGGTGGTGAACTGGAGGATCCGTGTCTCACGGACTTTCCTGTTGGGCTGGCTTTCAACCGGGAACCTCAGATCTGCGTCTCTTGAGTGGCTAGAATTACAGGCTTGGACCGCGGGTGCCTGGCGAGGCCCAGCTTTTAAGTCAGAGGGGAGGAAAGGAAGTAAGCAGAGCTGGAGGGGGAGAGGCTAAGGGAAGGAAGCGCTCGTTCCTCCGGCTGCACAGTCGGCTTTACTCTTCAGGTCAAGGGAAGGATCCGAGAATCTCTGTGCTCCACTCAGGTACGGGGGGAATCCAGTTAGGTACCCTGGAGGAGTGCCTTCCAGCATCGCCTTACCTTCACCTGCAGCCCAGAGCCCAAACCAAGCTATGGGGTTGCCATAGCAACGCACAGCTCCGGGGACCTTGCGCCTCTCCTCCCGTAGCTGGCCACCACTTCGCCTCCCTTTTCCCACCTCCCAAATGCTACTTGTTCCAGGTTGAAATTAAATGACGCAGGGCAGGAAATCGCGAGCGTTCTCTTCGAAAGGGCGGTTTCAGTCCGGAGATGATTTCGGAGTCTTGTTTTTCTGGCGATTGTGGAAGATGCCTAAATGGAGGGGAGGGAGGGGAAGGGGCGGAGAAGTGTATTTCCCACAAAGCCACGCGGCGGGGCCTCGCCTTCCTCTCTCCGCCATCTTGGAGCCTGTGGAGGTGAGTAGGTATCTTGCCGCTAAAGTTTAGAGGCAAATAGCTCGGGCTGGTGTGTTCCTATCCCTTGGAGAGGTAAGAGTGCCTCTTGGAGACTTTGCCAGACAGTGATTCCCGTGGGTTTCAGGAAGAGGGGTGACAGGATGGAAGGGATGGGAAGCGGATGGTGTACGGGCGCCGCGCTGCCGCCGGGCGATACCTGTCCGGCGTCCGGGGGAAGTGAAGGCGATCTCGGGGCCCGCGCATGCGGACGTGCCCCTGACCACCGGCCCCTGCGGTCTGGTAGCGGCCTTCCTTCCGCTGCCAGCGTGTGAGGCTCCCTCGTGTTGCTGCTTCATGTCGAATTGAGTCTACTCTTACTTAGCAACAGTGAGTTGTTCTTTGCTTCCGTTGGAGTTTCTTAAGCTGCTGCTTTATGCCGCCTGCTTCTTGTCTTCACTTTGCAGTTTGTGTAGGTTAGCAGTTACTCTGAAGTCTGAATGCCCTGCCAGGCTCCGCGCTCCACCCATGTGGCGCCATAATTACGAAGTCCAGTGAAATGCTGGTCCGAAAGCCATTTGTCTCACAGCCTTAAGAAATAAGGTGACACTGAGAAACTTGTGTAGCATGATTTTGACTTTTTTCTTTTTCTTCTTCTAAGGCCTGCTGGGAACAGGACTTCTAAAAGGCAAAATGTCTGGAAGGTATGCCTTTTGGGGAATGTAGTTGCTTTTAAAAAATATTCCGAACAAATGTGAACTTAAGTGAGAACTCTCAATTGGGCTGGGAGAGGATTCATATCTTTAGATAACTTTCATAGACGAGTCATTACAAGTCGAATTATTGATGGCTTAAGGTATGCAAAACTTACAACTTCAATGTCTGTCATCTTGTGTGTCTTAGGCTATGGTGCAAGGCCATTTTTGCTGGCTATAAGCGGGGTCTCCGGAACCAAAGGGAGCACACAGCTCTCCTTAAAATTGAAGGCGTTTATGCCCGAGGTGATACCGATTTCTACTTGGGCAAGAGATGTGCTTATGTATACAAAGCAAAAAAGTAAGTGCAATAATTTGATGTTTTGAAATTTTTTTCCCTCCCCCCCTTTTTCTTTTTTTTGGTCTGTCGTGGGGCTTGAACTCGGCCTGGGCGCTGTCCCTCAGCTTTTCAGCTCAAGCTTTATCACTTGAGCCACAGAGCCTCTTCCGGTTTTCTGGTGGTTTATTGGAGATGAGTCTCAGACTTTCCTGCCTGTCCTGGCTTTGAATCTCAAACCTCTTGGGTAGCTAGGATTACTGAGTGAGCCAAGGGAGACTGGACTCCTTTCTTTTTTTTTTTTGTATTGACAGGGGCTTCCCTCAACCCAGTCCTGGGGCTTAACTCAGGGTGGGGTGCTGTCCCTGAGCTTTTTTTGCTCAAGGCTAGCACTATACCACTTGGACCACACAGGCCCACTTCTAGCTTTTTTGGAGTGTTTTATTGGAGGTAAGAGTCTGAGGGACTTTACAGGCTGGTTTCTAACTGTGATTCTTAGATCTCAGCCTCCAAAAGTAAGATTACAGATGTGATTAGCCAGTGTCCAACTTTTGATGGGAACTTTTCTTTTTTTGGGGGGGGGTGTCTGGTCGTGGGGCCTGAACTCTGGGCCTGGGCGCTATCCCTCAGCTCTTCAGCTCAAGTGTAGCGCTCTACCACTTGAGCCACAGTGCCACTTCTTTTTGCATATGTGGTGCTTAGGAATTGAACCCAGGGACTCATGCATGCAAGGCAAGCACTCTACCACTGAGCCACTTTCCCAGCCCCTGATAGGAACTTTAAGGAACTTAATGGGAAGTTACAGTTGTTAACTTGGTATTGGACTTAGGTAACTTCAGCACTTACTGTTGAAGAAACAATATAATTCCTTTTATTATGTGCCCTGATTTATTCTATATGTTCTGTTTTGAGACACATTTTCTGTACTTAAGTTTGGCTTGGAACTCTTGGTGCTCTTGCTTTGGCTTCCTGAGTGCTGGGATTATAAACGTATACTCCCACATTGGTTGTTTTAATTTCTTAAAATACAGTATTTTGCTGGGCACAGGGAGCTCGTGCCTGTAGTTCTAGCCTCTAAGGAGGATCTAAAGATTGTGGTTTAAAACCAGCCTGGGCAGAAAAGTCCCAGGGAAACTCTTCTTGCCAATTACAGGCATGAGCCAATGGCGCCTGGCCCTTTTGGTATTTTTGTTTTTACCCACCCCAGGGACAATTCCATTTGCAATGTTTAGGATATGCCCTTTTCTCTTTTGAAGTAATTCCCTGATAAAAGTGTCTGACATGTTTACTGCATCTTTTGAATTAATGGTCTTTCAGACATTTTATAATTTCTCAAATGATCTGAGGATTTCCAGAATTGAGACTCACCTTAGTATCTACAGGATACACTTTATGTCAAATTATATTAGTTACTTGAGTTCTTATACCACATCCTTTTTAAAAAATCAGCAACACAGTGACTCCTGGCGGCAAACCTAACAAAACCAGAGTAATCTGGGGAAAAGTAACGCGTGCCCATGGAAACAGTGGCATGGTTCGTGCCAAATTCCGAAGCAACCTTCCTGCTAAGGCCATTGGACACAGAATCCGTGTGGTAAGTGTAATCACCAAAATGGCTGTGTTAAGTTCAAGATATTGCAATTAGGAAATGAAACAATCAAATAATGCTGCAAAATTAGTAACTTGTATAAATGATGAGCAATGTGAACATTTAATTATTGGTATGCTTGCCAAAGGATGATAGTGAAAAGATGTTCAAGTGAATTGTGTCAAAAGTTTCAGATTTTGCTTAAGCTGCCCTGGGAGACTCATGTTTTTGTATAGCTTAGTTGTTAGGATATGTTTTGACACAGCTACCTGCCACAACTCCCTGCTTTTGACTGGAACATGGGTTTGAACTTGGGCATCACACTCTTTCAATTCACTTATTAAGGAGCCATACCTCCAGCCAAGTTTTTTTTATTTTTTATTTTTATTTTTTTATTGTAAAGATACTATACTGAGGGTTACAGTTACATGAGCAAGGTAATGAGTACACTTCTTATTGGGCATTGTTAACCCCTCCATTGTTTTCCCCCTACTATCCCTTCCCTCTCTACCTTCCCCCAGGTTCTTTTTTTTTTTTTAATTGTGATTAAGTGATTACATAATTTCCCAAATTTCACAGTATTGTGGAATAATGATGCTCATTTAAAGTCACAAGTTCATTCTAACTTTCCTGGAGCAAATTGTCTATCACAGTCTATAACCTATAACGGTGTACACATATATACCATCCATGTGATCAGCAGCATGGGGATATTTAGTAGTGGTTCAACCAGATGAGTGGGAGTTCTTTGTTTCTTAAGTCCTGTTAATTTTGTCGTATCACCTAACATTTTGCATTTAACATCAACTTATCAGGGAGACCACGTACCGTTTGTCTCTTTGCTCTTGGCTTACCTCGCTCAACATGATTCCTTCTAGCTCCATCCATTTCCCTGCAAATGCCATTATTTTGTCATTTCTAATGGATGCATAATATTCCATTTTGTATAGATACCACAATTTTTGGATCCATTCATCTGTGGTGGGGCATCTGGGTTGTTTCCATAACCTAGCTATTGCTGCAATAAACAGGGAGGTGCATGTGTCCTTGTGTATTGGTTCCTGTTGTTCAGGGTAGATGCCTAGAAGTGGTATGACTGGGTCATAAGGAACGTCAATCTTTAGCTTTGTAAGGACCCTCCAGGAGACTGCTTTCCAAAGTCAGCCAAGTTTTTTTTTTTTTGTCGGTCATGGGGCTTGAACTCTGGGCCTGGGTGCTGTCCCTCAGCTCTTCAGCTCAAGGCGAGCGCTCTACCACTTGAGCTACAGCGCCACTTCCGGTTTTCTGGTCGTTTATTGGAGATAGGAGTCTCAATGGTCTCTCCTGCCCGGGCTGGCTTTGAACCGCGATCCTCAGATCTCAGCCTCCTGAGTAGCTAGGATTACAGGCGTGAGCCACCAGCGCCGGGGTCAGCCAAGTTTTTTTTTGCTGGCTATTTTGGAGACTATCTTGAGTTTCAGGCTTTCATACATAGGCTGAGATCCTGTGCATCTCATCTTACTGAGTTGCTAGGATTATAGGCATGAGTCACTGGTGTAGCTAAAATCTATAGCACCTTATTTTTTTGTTGGTCGTGGAGCTTGAACTCGTCTTCGGGCTGTCCCTGCGCTCTTGAGCTCAAGGTGAGCCACAGTACCACTTCTGGTTTTCTAGTGGTTTTTATTGCAGATAAGAGTCTCACAGACTTTTCCTGCCTGGGCTGGCTTTGAACCGTGATCCTCAGATCTCTGCCTCCTCAGTAACTAGGATTACAGGCATGAGCCACAGGTACCTGGCTCGGAGAATTTTTTAAAAAAATATTTTGTCCCTTGCTCTTCCAGTTTTCCACTCCTATCTCCACTCACAAGTTGTATAGTTCATTTTCAACATAGTGTCTAGTGAGTACTACTACTGTAGGTATTTGTTCACCCTGTATCCCTCCATTTCTTTGCCCCTCCTTACCCTTGCAAGACAAAAAAGAAAACAAACTTGTTTCCATTTCCTGTAGTTCATTTCAATAAATATTATTTTCCTGTTGTGGGGCTTGAACTCAGCACCTGGACATTATCCCTGAGCTCTGTAGCTCAAGGCTAGCACTCTATCACTCTAGAGTCTGATGTACTTTCCTGCCTGGGTGGTTTAGAGCTATGATCCTCAGATCTCAGTCTCCTGAGTAGCTAGGATTACAGGCATGGGCCATCAGTACCTGGCTGATAAATATTATTTCATATGACCAGAGGTACATAGGCTTTGTGAAAGTGCCTTTGTGTTTCTCCCCTGAGTGACCCTGAGATTTTTTCTTTTTTTTTTTTTTTTGCCGGTCCTGTGGCTTGCTTGAACTCAGCCTGGGTGCTCTCCCTGAGCTTCTTTTGCTCTAGCACTCTACCATTTGAGCCACAGTGCTACTCGACTTTTCTGTTTATGGGTACTTAGGAACTGAACCCAGGGCTTCATGCAAGCACTCTACCACTAAGCCACATTCCTAGCCTGAGATTTTTTTTTTCCTTCGTATTTTGGTGCTGATTCTGGGGCCTGTCCCTGAGCTGTGCTCAAGGCTAGTGTTCTACCACTTCAGCAAGCCACAGCTCCACATTGTAGATTTTCCTGTCCAGTATAGCTTTGAACCACGATCCTCAAATTTCAGCCTTCTGGGTAGCTAGGATTACAGGCATGAGCTATGGGTTGCCTAGCCTATAGCCTATATTATGACATAAGCTCAGGACCTTGGATATTGTTGGTTATTAGAAGCAGCAATATTAAATACCAGTACTTGGGGCTGGGAATGTGGCTTAGTGGTAGAGTGCTTGCCTAGCATGTATGAAACCCTGCGTTCAATTCCTCAGTACCACATACATAGAAAAGGCCGGAAGTGGCACTGTGACTCCAGCGCTATGCTTGAGCTGAAGAGCTGAGGGGGAGCACCCAGGCCCTGAGCTCAGGCCACAACCAGCAAAAAAATGAAACTCAGGGACACTGCCAAGGCCTGAGTTCAAGACCCAGGACTGGCAATAAATAAATAAATGAATAAGTAAATGTCAGTACTTGTTTTTCAAGAGTTTAGGCTGGGGATAATAGAACACCTGCCTAGAGTATACAGAATGCTGCTTAAGTGTCTTCACCTAGAAACTGAATGCTATAAAGACTTGTCCTTACAGTCAAGAATATTTTAAGTTATCAGATAACTTTCAGAAGTGAGTAGTGGTATACTGACAGATACATAGTGTAATTCCCAATACTTGTATATAACATCCACCTAATGATTTTGTGTTCTTTTTTTTTCCAGATGCTGTACCCCTCCAGAATTTAAACTAATGAAAATTAAATAAAGTAAATCTGTGCTCTTGTATTTTTTAAGTGGCTTATAAATGTGTTCCTAAATTAAATTGGTATGTGCTTTAAAATGGTGGCAGTTGCCAAGCAGAGTACAAAAATTACTAAGATGCAGCTGGGTGCCGATGGCACTCACCCCTATAATCCTAGCTACTCAGGAGGCTGAGATCTGAGGATCACGGTTCAAAGCTAACCCAAGCAGGAAAGTTCCTGAGACTCTATAATATATAAACTACCAGAAAACTGGAAGTGATGCTATGACTCAAGTGGTAGAGCACTAGCCTTGACCTGAAGAGCTGAAGGACAGTACCCAGGCCCAGAGTTCAAGCCCCATGACAAACAAAAAAAATATTAAGAGGCAATGTTAGGGATTTAAGCAATAAGTCGGGCACCTGGGCCTTCATCCCTATAATTCTAGCTTCTCAGGAGGCTGAGAGCTGAGGAGGACAGTTTGAAGCTGGCCCAGGCAGGAAAGTTCCTGAGACTTTTTTTGGGGGGGTCCAGTCATGGGGCCTGAACTCTGGGCCTGGGCGCTGTCCCTCAGCTCTTCAGCTCAAGGCTAGTGCTCTACCACTTGAGCCACAGCGCCACTTCTG
>NW_012267261.1:8601864-8609186 GCF_000151885.1 Dipodomys ordii
CTGAACTCGGCCTGGGCGCTGTCCCTCAGCTCTTCAGCTCAAGGCTAGCGCTCTACCGCTTGAGCCACAGCGCCACTTCCGGCTTTTTTCTTTTTGCTCATGTGGTGCTGAGGAATCGAACACAGGGCCTCATGCATGCAAGACAAGTGCTCTACCACTGAGCCACCTTCCAAGCCTCAGGAGACTTATCTCCAATAAACTACTCAGAAAACCAGGAGTGGCGCTGTGGCTCAAGTGGTAGAGCTCTCTCAAGCTTTGAGCTGAATTGCTGAGGGACAGCGCCTAGGTCCAGAGTTCAAGACCCCATAACCGGCCGAAAAAAAACTAAAATTGGTGATAGTAAAACAGTATTTATTGGGCTCACCACTCCACAGAAGACTAAAAGACTGCAAGTGTTGATGTCTCGCTAAGTACTTACCCCCAATGGCTTAAACCTGGTCAGTGACAAAGGACTTAACTCAGTAAAGACAGCACCGTCAGCCAGCTGCTTACGCTCGCGTTCCCTGTTCCCACAGCCGAGATCACGTGGGCCAGCGTGGATTGGCCAGTCTGGAAGTGAGAGGCGGTGAGTTCTAGGAAGGCACTAGCCAATGTAAAAGCACCATTTCTGCAGCGGGTCCCTCCACCTGCCGGGGGGTGGAGAGAGAGGGGCGGGGCTGGCCCGGCACGGAGGCGTCACGCGCTCCATGGTAACGACGCTCGGCCGAAAATGGCGGCCGGGTGGGGTGGCTGGGCGCGTTACCCCGGTGCAGGCCCGGTCCCGAGCCGGTGGCGTTGGTACGGGTCCTTGTGGGTCCGGGGCGTCTTACTCCTGTTGGGCGGGTTCCCAGCCAGCGCCGCGTCCGTTCCGGTCGCCCTGAGCACTTCGCCTCCCTGCCGGCACCACGTTCCGACCGAGTCTGAGGTAGGACGGGAATCCCGGGCGGGCGCAGGCCCGGGGCGGGGGAAGTGATTCGGGAGGGTCTGGCCGAGGGACGGGAGGCCCCCGAGAAGCTGTTGTGGAGCAGAAAGCGCCGTCAGGACCGAGTCCGAACCCCCCCGGAGCTTCGGCTCGCCGCCGCTCGCGTCTCGCGTTCCCCGGCACCCTGCCCGTAGCATCCTCTCAGGCATCCCGGTGTTCCGGCCCCGCCGCGCCGCGTTCCACGCCCGCGCCGGCTGCTCCTGAAGCACTTGTTCGAGGACTTTGTCGCGCGCCGGTCTGGCATGGGTCCCTCGGCTGGCAGCAGCCCTCGTGCCTGCCGCGGGACCGCTCATCGGCAGCATGGACCGGGGCGCCGAGGCCATGGAGGGTGGTTGAGGGTTCTCTGGAGACCACATGCACATCGCAGGTGTTGTCCGCTGTGCTCGCTGAGCCCCCTTCCCCTGCCCTGACGGTCCCCTCTGCCCCGCCTGATTTTCTCGAAACTTTTTCAGTTTGAGTTCTAGTCTGCACCCTGGAGCCAGCTTGTCGGAACCACCCAGCACCGTGCTCCGTTTTACCGTGACTTCTCCCACTTGGCCAAGTACTGGCGTGTAGTAATGACTTAGTTTTCAAGTGGTTCTTTTCTTTTTGTTGTTGTTGGTCGTGAGGTCCCTGAACTCGGGGCCTGGGCGCTGTCCCTCAGCTCTTCAGCTCAAATCTAGCACCCTACCACTTGAGCCACAGCGCCACTTCCGGCCTTTTCTGTTTATGTGGTGCTGAGGAATCGAACCCAGGGCCTCAGGCATGCAAGACAAGCGCTCTACCACTGAGCCACCTTCCCAGCCCCGGTGGTTCTTGCCTTTCTATTTAAGTTGTAAAGATAAGATATTTAAGTTTTGTCATCCCTTAGCTCAGAAGAAGGAAGGCCTGTGATCATCAGTATTATGTAAGGGAAGGAGGGACAGACAGTACCTGAGGGAGGGCTTTAGAGTTTGTCCTACTTACTTTATCTAGAAAGATTCACCTAGAAAATTTCAGGTTAGCTCAGATAACTACGCTTACTCATGTTTGTGAGTTATATGCATAAATTAAAATCATTGCGTGAGGTCTGGAGCTTTTATCATGACATTGCATTTTGACTGAATTCTTGGTGGGAAAAAAGATTCCAGGAAGCCCAGTACTTCTGTTCTTAAATTTGAATTAAAATGAGAGAAAATAGGTCACACAACTACAAAATCGTTGTGCTAGAAGGAATATTTTTGGCAAGTGTTATCAAGGATTTATTTTAGTACAACCAGATAAAGAAGGAAGAAGGAAGAAACGTTTCCTGCTCTCTAAGCAGGAAATGGGAGTTAAAGACTCCTGGAAGGAACTTTAGTAGCTGTTTCCTTCTAGTGGTTCTTGCCAGCATATATAACTAAACAGATAAATAAATAGATTCATTATAGTGCTGGGATTGAACCCAGGAGCCTCATCTATGGTAAGCATTCACTGTATCACTGCAGTATACCACCAGCCCTACAACTTGTATTTGAACACCTTCACTGGGGGGAAGGGGGGAATGTGCATGGCCAGAGGCAGGCCCTTTGCTCTTTGGAGATGACCACTGTTAAAGTTTTTTTTTTGGGGGGGGATGTGTGTGTGTGTGTGTGTGCCCGCCCGTGTGTGCTTGCGTGTGCACGCGCATGCACGGTGCCTGAGACTTAACAGATTAGGCACTGTCCCTGAACTTTTTCACTCAAGGCTAGTGCTCTGCCACTTGAGCCACAGCACCAATTCAATTCATTTTTTTAAAGTGTTTAATTAGAAATAAGAGCTGCACACACTTTCCTACCTGGGTTAGCTTTGAACCATGATCCTCAGATGTCAACCTCTTGAGAAGCTAGGTTATAGTTACGAGAGACTGATGCCTGGCTAAAGTTGTTTTTATGGACCTGAAAGCTCCTTGCTACTTCTGCCTACTATTTCTGTGCATCCTGGCTGAACACTTAATAGTGACCATACTCACATTTAAAACAAGCTATAGGGACTGAGAAGGTGGCTCAGTGGTAGAGTGCTTGCCTTGCATGCATGAGGCCCTGTGTTCGATTCCTCAGCACCACATAAGCAAAAAGCAAAAAAAAAAAAAAAGCCGGAAGTGGCGCTGTGGCTCAAGTGGTAGAGTGCTAGCCTTGAGCTGAAGAGCTGAGGGACAGCGCCCAGGCCCAGAGTTCAGGCCCCACGACTGGACCAAAAAATAAATAGATAAAAATAAAACAAGCTATAAAGTCCTTAACTCTAATAAACTTTCCTAGCTCTTCATAGAGTATTCTATCATCATGTACTCCATTTTCTTTGCTTTAACCAAGACCATATAGGGGAGAAGTGTTTATGGTACTCATGCTGGGAAATTATGGTAATGCTTTATGTTCTGTTAAGTAGGAGGATGAAATACAAAATACTTGACTGATTTAGCTTGTTCGCAACTAAAACTTAGATGTTTTGTTTTGCTTTTTATGTGAATTAAAACCAAAACAAAATAATATGATAACTCTTGTGTATTTGTTACTTGCCTGGCTTTAATACTCATGAGCATTTGTCCATTGTTCTAGCATATGTTTTAGCCAGGCCTCTGGTGGCTAACATCTATAAAACTAGCTATTCAGGAGACTGAGATCTGAGGATCATGGTTCAGAGACCATCTATGCAGATAAATGGGTGAGATTTTTTTTTCTTTGATTAGCTTAGCAAAATGTATGTGGAGGCATGGCTTAAATGGCAGAGCACCAGCTTTGAGCAGAAAAGCCAAGCAAGAATGCTAAGCTCCAGGACCAGCATAAAAAAGAAAAATATATCAATACACTTCAGTTATTTCCTCATTATCTTTGCCCTCCTTTTTTTTATTTTGCTAAAAATTATAAATAATGGAATACCACAAATGTGTCTTTGTAGATCCATGTAAAATGTATTACCTTATCACAATACAGAACTTTTTGTCTCCTGAAAAGCCTACTCTAGACCTCTCCTCTCTGCTTTCAAATGTTTCTATTTTTGCATTTGTTTTATTTAAGGTTAAGTAAACTTCTCAAGGTCATAAGTTACTCTTTCACCAAATCCAAACTCTTTTTTTCAGCAATATTTTCTGTCCCATTTCTTTTTCTTTCTTTCTTTTCTTTTCTTTTTTTTTTTTTTGCTAGACGTGGGGCCTGAACTCTGGGCCTGGGTGCTGTCCCTCAGCTCTTCAGCTCAAGGCTAGCATTCTACCACTTGAGCCAAAGCGCCACTTCCAGCTTTTTCTGCTTATGTGGTGTTGAGGAATCGAACATAGGGCCTCATGCATGCAAGGCAAGCACTCTGCCACTGAGCCATCTTCCCAGCCCTGTTCCATTTCTTTAGTCATTCCATGACTCTAATCAATATATGAATCTACTTTATTCTGTCTCCTGATTTTCTGATGTTTTTATTTTTTTAGTCTTTTTTGGTCTGGGTAGCATTTTTTATTTATCTTCAAGTTAATTGATGCCTCTCCTATCAGTTCCCCGCCCCACCTCCAACACCTTATTCCCCCTTATTTTCCAGGCTGGCCTCAAACTCAGATCCTCCTCCTTCAGTGTGCACTATAATGCTCAGTTCCAGGGTATGGACACTTTCCTTGAGTTTTTTTTGTTCAAGCCTAGTACTCTACCACTTGAGCCACAGTTCCACTCCCTGCTTTTTGGTGATTGATTAGAGAAAAGAGTCTCATGCCCCATTTGGCTTCAAATCATGAGTAACTAGGATTTCAGGTATGATCCACCAGCATTCATGTCCAATCTTTTGCTAATCCTTTCCATTGTTGGTTTTAATAGTTGTTCTTTGGAGTCATAGACTTTCCATTTGGGTCTGCTGGGTTCCCCATCTACTTATTAGATGTTTATTTCCCTTTATTCCCTGAGCACATGTACTCTACGTTAAAGTAATTCTTTAAATTCAGGTCATTTGTGGGTTACTTTCTATTCATTCACTTTTTTTTTTTTTTTTTGCCAGTCCTGGGATTTTGAACTCAGGGCCTGGGCGCTGTCCCTCAGCTCTTCAGCTCAAGGCTACTGTACTACCACTTGAACCACAGTGCCACTTCCAGCTTTTTTTGCTTGTGTGGTGCTGAGGAATCGAACCCAGGGCCTCATGCATGCAAGGCAAGCGCTCTACCACTGAGTCACCTTCCCAGCCCCTTATTCACTCTTTTTTTTTTCTCAGTACAGTTTACACTTTCTATTTTGTTCTCATGACTGTTGGTTTTGTACTAAATAATGAACACTATGGATACTAAATTATAAAGTGGATTCTATTGCATTCCTTTGAAGAATGAGTATTTTTCTTTTTGTGTTCATTATTTTACTATTATTAGTAGCATTATTTTGGTTGTACTGGAGTTTAAACTATGGCTGTGACCCTGAGGTTCTCTACAACTTGCAGGCTCTCTACCACTTGAGCCATGCCTCCAGGACAGGAATTTTTTTTTCTAGCTGGCTGTTAATTTAGATATACTTGGGGTTGGGAATGTGGCTTATTGGTAGAGTGTTTTTGCCTAGCATGCATGAAGCCCTGGGTTTGATTCCTCAGTTCCACATGAACAGAAAAAGCTGGAAGTGGTGCTGTGGTTCAAGTGGTAGAGTGCTAGCCTTGAGCAAAAGAAGCTCAGGGACTGTGCCCAGGTCAAAAATCAAGCCCCAGGGCTAGCAAGAAAAAGAAAAAATATTTTAGATATATTCAAAATTACAATCTCTTGTCTCTTGTAATATTGTAGCAGATGATGCCTTTCTTGGTTCCCTCAGCTTTCTGCTGCTGTTCTTTAGTAGGTTTATCCTGTACATACATAATTTACCAATCAGCCAAAAAATTTAGTGATCACTAAGGAATTGGAGGTTTCATATGTAGATTTTTAGTATCCTCCAAGGCTTCCTCTCCCAGTATTTATTGTCTAACTTTCTGGTGTAAAAGCTCTGAACCTTCTGCTCTATTTCAAATCAGTATGGCCCTGACTTCTGTCACTCCAAGGGACACAGATTAGAAAGTGCTCTCAAGCGAAAAACTAGATGTACAAATCTCTCAGGGGTACAATTCCTGTTTTTCAAGGGTAGGTCCTTTTAGATTTTGTTGTTTATTTTTTGCTCCCAATATCTTCAAATAATATACATATATGTGTGTGTGTGTGTATATATAAATATATATATATATATATATATTTTTTTTTTTTGTCAGTATGGGGCTTGAACTCTGTGCCTGGGTGCTGTCCATCAGCTCTTCAGCTCGAGGCTAGTGCTCTACCACTTGAGCCATAGCTCCACTTCCAGTTTTCTGGTGGTTTATTGGAAATAAGAGTCTCATGGACTTTTCCTGCCCTAGCTGGCTTTGAACCTCGATCCTCATATCTCAGCCTCCTGAGTAGCTAGGATTACAGGTGTGAACCACCAGCGCCCAGCTTCAAATAATATTTTTGAAAATACAAATAGTTTTCTTTTCAAATATTTTGTCCGGATTTTATTATGCATTATTTACAAGGAAATTACACACATTTAGCAACTGTTTAGATATACTCTTTCTTTTTTGCCAGTCTTGGGGCTTGAACTCGGGGCCTGGGAGCTGTCTCTGAGCCCCTCTGTGCTCAAGGCTAGTGCTCTACCACTTGAGCCATAGCATCACTTCTGGCTTTTTCTGTTTATGTGGTACTGAGGAATTGAACCCAGGGCTTCATGCATGTAAGGCAAGCACTCTACCACTAAGCCACCTTCCCAGCCCTTTAGCAACTCTTTAATTTCTGGGAGGCAGCAATTCCCAAAGTTTACCTTTACAGATTAAGCTTTTTATTTTGTGCTTCTGCATGTAGTTATTTGTATCTAAAGTGAGAGATAAAGTAATGGCTATTTCAGTCTTTCAAGTTTTAAAAAATATCACCTTTTCTTTGAAGCATTCTCTCCTTATTATGTTCCTGTAACTCTGACTTAATTTCTTCCTTCTGTGATCTGTGTTTATTTTTTTCATGGTATAATAATTATGGGATTTGTTTTCTTTACCTTAAGATCAAGGACTGTGAATTTTCAATTTGTGCTTCTCTTCCATACTGTTGCTTTTCATCTGAAAGCATTTTGTGTACATTAAATTAATGAATGTAGGATGGTAGGCCTTGGGTTCAGTCTCTAGCAGGGAGTGGGGTAGTGGCAAAAATTAAAAAATAAAAAATAAATCACCCTAACCCCAAACCTTACTAGCAAATGTGGGTTGGAATGGAAAAGGAAAAAACGGGAGGCAAGGAGTAATAGAGTATGCAATGTATGGGCTGGGAAGGTGGCTCAGTGGTAGAGCGTTTGCCTTGCATGCTCGAGGCAAAAAGAAAAAAGCTGGAAGTGGCGCTGTGGCTCAAGTGGTAGAGCGCTAGCCTTGAGCTGAAGAGCTGAGGGACAGC
>NW_012267261.1:8609236-8610939 GCF_000151885.1 Dipodomys ordii
GCTCAAGTGGTAGAGCGCTAGCCTTGAGCTGAAGAGCTGAGGGACAGCACCCAGGCCCAGAGTTCAGGCCCCACGACTGGACCCAAAAACAAAACAAAACACAAGCAATGTAATTAGGCCAGTGTAATAGAGTAGGTGATAGGTATTGGGGAAATCTATAAGCTACCATATAGTATTAGATCAAAGGTATATATCTTACAGTGGTTTTCCATTAAGCATAAAATTCCATTTTCCTTATATAAATACTCAGAAATAGTATAAGAAGAAAAATGTGATTGTTGTTAGAGTTTATTCCATTTTCCTTATATAAATACTCAGAAATAGTATAAGAAGAAAAATGTGATTGTTGTTAGAGTTATAAGAATGACGGTGTGTAGCTTACTTGGAGTTTAACTTTTTTCTGTACTTTAAGAGTGGCTTAATGTGTTACTACTGCTGAGGCACTTTTATTCCCTCTTTTTTGGCCAGGACTTGAACTTCATGCTTGCTTGGCCTGCTCAGTTGACTTGGCATTCTGCCACATGAGTCACACCTCCAGCATTTTATTGGTTAACTGGAGCTAGAGTCTCAGACTTTTCTGTCTCAGAACAGGCTTTGAAAGAACTTCCTCAAGGTCCAAGCCTCCTGAGTAGCTAGGATTATAGGCGGGAGTTTATAACCCTTACATGACTTCTTTTAGGACAAAAATTTCAAGGTGAAGAGATCTTAGGTTAAAAATTTCTGTCCTTTTAAAAGGGAATTTAAGGACTGGGAAGGTGGTTCAGTGGTAGAGCGCTTGCCTTGCATGCATGAGGTGCCCTGGGTTTGATTCCTCAATACCACATAAGCAGAAAAAGCCAGAAGTGACACTGTGGCTCAAGTGGTAGAGCACTAGCCTTGAGCTGAAGAGCTGAGGGACAGTGCCCAGGCCCAGAGTTCAGGCCCCACGACCCACTAAAAATAAAATAAAAAGCAATTTAAGAGTCTATTCCTGTCATTTTCTAAAAATCAGTCATTTTCTGAAAATCAGACTCAAAATCAGCAAAAGTTGTACTGGGAACATGTCAAGTGGTAGAGTGACTGCACATACTTAGTCAACCCCTGTACCCAATTATTACACACACACACATACACATCAGCAAAACTGAAAATTGATAAAAAGCAATAACTGACAGAGATACTAAAAATCTTTTTGGCACCTATTTCTGTGATTTCCTCAGTTTCATAGTACTTGTGGCTCTGATAGCATTTACTCATAAATACAACTTGAGGTTCAGAAATGCTGAACTAGTGGAATATGAGTCAAGGGATTTTTTTTTTTCCAGTTGTGGGACTTGAACTCTGGGCCAAGGCGCTGCCCTGAGTTCCTCAGCTCAAGACTAGCATCTACCACTTCTGGTTTTCTGGTGGTTAATTGGAGATTAGAGTCTCACGGACATTCCTGCATGGCCTGGCTTTGAACTGTGATCCTTACATCTCAGTCTCCTGAGTAGCTAGGATTACAGGCGTGAGCCACTGGTGCCTGACTCAAGGGACTTTTTTGTTTTTTTTCCAGGGCTGAGGACTGAACCCAGGGCCTTGTTCACGCCGGGCAGGCGCCCTTCTGCTGGGCTAAACCTCCAGCCCTGGGACTTTTTTTTTGGGGTCCGGTCGTGGGGCCTCAACTCTGGGCCTGAGCACTGTCCCTCAGCTCTTCAGCTCAAGGCTAGCGCTCTACCACTTGA
>NW_012267261.1:8611936-8627208 GCF_000151885.1 Dipodomys ordii
CAAAAAAAAAAAAAACAAGCCAGAAGTGGTGCTGTGGCTCAAAGTGGTAGAGTGCTAGCCTTGAGCAAAAGGAGCCCAGGGACAGCTTCCAGGCCCTCAGTTCAAGCCCCAGATTGGCAAAAGAAGAAGAAGGAGGAAGAGGAAGAGGAGGGTGGGAGAAGAAGGAAGAGAAAGAGGAGGAGGGGTGGGAGAGGAGGAGGAGGAGGAAGAAGAAGAGAAAGAAGAAGAGGAGGAGGAGGAGGAAGAGGAAGAAGAAGAAGAGGAGGAGGAGGAGGAGGAGAAAAATAAAAAGGAGGAGGAGGAAGAGGAGGAAGAAGAGGAGGAGGAGAAAAAGAAAAAGGTGGTTTCCAGGGTAAGGTGGCTCACATCTGTAATCCCAGCTATTCAGGAGGCAGAGATTGGGAGGATCTCAGTTTGAGTCTAGTCTGGGAAAAACGTTATCAAGATTCCCGTCTCAATCAAAAAGCCAAGTGCTGGGGGTATGTGTCTGGGATCGCAGATAAGTCGGAGTCCACAGTAGGAGGATTATGGTCTGTGCCAGTTCCAGGCAAAAAGGTAAGACCTACCAGGAAAAAAAAATAAAAAATAAAAAGAACAAAAAGAGCTGAGAATATAGGTTAAGTGGTCTCGCAAGGCATTTGTCTTATAAACACAGGTTCTGAGGTCAAATCCCTATAGCACTAAAATAAAAGTAAAATAATTATAAAATTATTTCCCAGAGAATTACAAGTGTATACACACACACACACACACACTCTTTTTTTTGCCAGTCCTGGGGCCTGAACTCAGGGCCTGGTGCTGTCCCTGAGCCTTTCATTGCTCAAGCTAGCACTTTACCACTTTTTCCATATTGCCATTTTCAGCTTTTTCTGAGTAGTTTATTTGAGATAAGCATCTCACAGACTTTTCTGCCTGGGCTGGCTTTAAACCATGATCCTCAGATCTCAGCTTCATGAGTAGCTAGGATTAAAGATGTGAGCCACCAGTCTAGATAGTATAAGAGGATCTGGAAGACAGATAAATTATGAGCCTATAGTGTTTTGTGGAGAGCTATTCAGAATCATTGGTATTTTTTATGTTATTTCCCCACATGAACAAAATAATATTAGCACCATGCTTTGGTACAGAGCAATCTCTCAATAACTTACTGAGATAGATTGAGATTTTAGAGGACATACTCAACAACATATAGAGGTACGCGTCCACATGGCATTTCTTGCAGCAGTGTGAACATATGGCATAGGCTCTGGCATTGAGTGGCAATTTCTTAGGTGTCATGTCATTATTTTCAGGTTGCTCCCTGAGAAAAGAAATCTTGTAAAGGTATGTAATAAGCACTTATGAATTGGATACTTCAAGTGGGTAGATTTTATTATATGTTAATTATTGATAAAAATGTACACATGACTGGTTTGTGAATGACTGGACAAAACTTATTGACAGTGATGTATTTATTATGTTATTTAAGATATTGCTGTGGCACACTTACCAGTTTTTGAAATTACGTTGTCCTATGTTATAATTTGATATTAAACCAGATTTTCCTTTTTTTTTTTTTTTTTACTTAAGGTTTTGGGGAATAGGCATGTTTAAGATAGAGCTAAAGAACAATTATTTAAATACTGAAGACCATTTTTTTTTTTTTTTTTTTGGATCCAGTTGTGGGGTCTGAACTCGGCTTGGGCGCTGTCCCTCAGCTCTTCAGCTCAAGGCTAGTGCTCTACCACTTGAGCCATAGCACCACTTCTGGCTTTTTCTGCTTATGTGGTGCTGGGGAATTGAACCCAGGGTTTAATGCATGCAAGGCAATCGAACCCAGGGCCTAATGCATGCAAGGCGCATGCAAGGCAAGCGCTCTACCACTGAGCCACCTTCCCAGCCAGAGAAGACCATTCTCTTGGTGGGAATGTTCATTCTCCTGCAGATTAACTGACCGGAGTTGTCTATGTCAGTGCTGATATTTTTTTTTGGGGGGGTCCGGTCATGGGGCCTGAACTCTGGGCCTGAGCACTGTCCCTCAGCTCTTCAGCTCAAGGCTAGCCCTCTACCACTTGAGCCACAGTGCCACCTCTGGCCTTTTTTCTTTTTGCTTATGTGGTGCTGAGGAATCGAACCCAGGGCCTCAGGCATGCAAGGCAAGAACTCTACCACTGAGCCACCTCCCCCCCCCAAACCAATTAAATTTTAGAACCTAAATCAGTCTTGCACTTAAGTAATCAGTTCTTGGTCACACAGATTTTTTAATTTATTTTTATTTTATTTTATTTTTTCGGTCATGGGGTGCTATCCCTGAGCTTTTTCACTCAAGGCTAGTGTTCTATCACTTTGAGTCATAGCTCTACTTCTGGTTTTCTGGTGGTTTATTGGAGATAAGAGTCTCATGGAGGCTGGAAGGTAGCTCAGTAGTGAGTGCTTGCCTTGCATGCATGAGGCTCTGGGTTCAATTTCTCAGCACCACATAAACAGAAAAAGCCAGAAGTGGTGCTGTGACTAAAGTGGTAGAGTGCTAGCCTTGAGCTGAAGAGCTGAGGGACAGTGCCCAGGCCCAGAGTTCAGGTCCCACGACTGACAAAAATAAATAAATAAATGAATGAATGAATAAATAAATAAAGAGTCTCATGGACTTTCCTCCTTAACTGGCTTCGAACTGCAGTCCTTAGATCTCAACCTCCTGAGTAACTAGCATTACAGACATGAGCCCACAGTACCGAGTAAGATTTATGTTTTGAATTTTTTTGTTTGTTCGTTTGTCATAGGGCTTGAACTCTGGGCCTGAGCACTGTCCCTCAGCTCTTCAGCTCAAGGTTAATGCTCTACCACTTGAACCACAGCGCCACTTCCAATTTTCTGGTGGTTTATTGGAGAGAAGAGTCTCACGGACTTTCCTGCCCGAGCTGGCTTTGAACTGTGTTTTTCAGATCTCAGCCTCCCTAGTAGCTAGGATTGCAGGTGTGGGCCACCAGGGCCCAGCTCTGTTTTGAAATTATTTACTTAAGTAGGAGTAGGGAAAAAAATCCTGGTGTTCAGTTCTCAGACTGAACTAGAAAATAAGAGAATTTATTTCTTTCCTGTTTCCACCCATTGCCACACTATCTTTCACTAGTGTCTGTATTCAAATATTGTAAAGCTTTTCTAAGTCTCATGTCATTCATATCTTGTACTACTTGTTTAAATATAATTTATGCCACCACTATGTTTCTGACTGGATTTTCCCCCCATTTACTTAGAACAAACTTTTCCCACAAGCTATTTCTTATTTAGAGAAGACATTTCAAGTTCGTAGACCTGCTGGCACTATCTTACTTAGCAGGTATGTTACATTGAACACTGATCATTTTCCTTATTTAGGTACTTAAAGTTTATTAGGGAAAGAATACTTTCAGAAGACTGAAAGACAGTCATCTCCAGTGGGGAATGACCTCCTCATTCATTCAGTTACCACCACCCCCATTCTACCAATATGGCAATGTGTGAAGTTTATATTGGGATATTTTATTTTACTTGTACTTATGGACCAAATTGCAAGGTATTTCAAAAGAATGTATATGCACCTGTTGAAAATCCCTGTCTTCAATTTTCTATGATGAGGTGGTTTACAGGATGTTTCTAAGGGTATCCTCTTCCCCTTCCCTTTCCTCCTCCTCATGGCTACGAGATTGATTCTGAAATATTGCGATGTTTGAAAATTCTTCATAAAGCTGAAATCCTTTCTTAGACTGTTTTGCTAGCTAAATAGTAACCATTATTAATGAAGATATATTTGCTATCACTTTATTACTATGATTTAACTACTGTGAACTTTTCTTTTTTTTCTTTATTGTAATTTAAACTTTGTTGTACAAATGAATTAAAGACAATGTGCAACAAACCAGTATCTTAGGAAAGAAAATGATCCTCATAGATACTGTACTGGAGAATGTGCAGTCCATACAAAATGTGGCCCAGTTATCGTGCCTGAGGAGCATCTCCAGGTAACTTACCCTGCTGTTAGCACTGCTTTCTGCCCTACAGTGTAAACATGGGGAGAGTTTGGATTCCTCTCACCAAGAAGTTATTATGGCCTTAAGTACAAAGGAATAGTTGTTTCATTTTTCTTTTCTGGGTACAATGCTAGGGATTAAACTGGTACCTCATGCATGCTAGATATGTGCTCTACAACTGAGCTCCATTCCCAGCTCTGCAATTTCCATTTTTTTTCTTACAAAAAGTAATCACAGGTAGGCTGATTTTATTCTTCTCCCTCATGTGTTTCTGAACTTGTAACTTGTAACTTTATCTTTATTCACCAGAAAAACTTATACTAGGTATATATTTTAACTCGGGGTAGTTTGTGGGTTTTTGGTAATTATGGGGATTTGAACTCAGGGCTTCATATCCTCAGCTTTCTTGCTTGCAGAGGCACTCTACCACTTCAGACACACTAGACTAGCTTTTGGTTCATTAATTGGAGATGGAGTTTCTCAGACTTTTCTCTTCAGGTTGGCTTTGAACCTCATTTCTCTAGACCTAGCCTCTTGAGTAACTAGGATTGTCATTCTGAGCCACTGGCTCCTAGCTTCAGTTACTTTTTTTTTTAAGGGGCAATTTTATATCTTTTTGTTGTATGTTCTATCCTAACCTAGAAATTTATTGCCTAAATATACTATTTAAGGAGCCAGAGGCAGTGGTTATATGCCTCTAATTGCCTACTCAGAAGACTGAGGCAGGAGGATCACTTGAGCCTGTGAGTTCAAATTCTAGCTGGGGCACCATAATGAGACCCTGTGTCCACAAAGAAAAAAGCAAACCACTCCAAACTGTACTAATTGCGAAATGTATGTAAATAATGTTCACTTAAAGAATAATTGTGGAAGCCAGGTGTTGGTATCTCACTCCTGTAATCCTAGCTACTCAGGAGACTGAGATCTGAGGATTGCAGTTCAAAGCCAGCCTGGGCAGGAACGTCTGTGAGACTCTTACCTCCCAGAAGCCACTAGAAAACCAGAAGTGGTACTGTGGCTCAAGTGTAGAGTTCTAGCCTTGAGCTGAGGGTCAGGGCCCAGGCTCAGAGTTCAAGCCCCATGATTGACAAAAAAAATAAATAAAAATAAAAAATTGTGGAATATGTATTCAAAGGTGTTTTTCATAATATTGTAAATATGTTTGTTGAGGCTATTAAATTATGGTATAGCTATATAATGAAATATATGCAGTTATTAAAGAATGAAATAGTTGGGGCTGGGAAGGTGGCTCAGTGGTAGAGTACTTGCCTTTCATGCATGAGGGCCTGGGTTTGATTCCTCAGTACCACATAAGCAGAAAAAGCCGAAAGTGGCACTGTGGCTCAAATAGTAGAATGCTAGCCTTGAGCTGAAGAGCTGAGGGACAGTAAGCAAGCCCAGAGTTCAGGCCCCACGACCAACAACAACAACAAAAAGAATGAAATAGTTATTTATGCCCTGCCTTAAGAAGGTATTTAAACTCCTTTAAAAAACCTTTGAGGGCTGGGAATGTGGCTTAGTGGTAGAGTGCTTGCCTAGAGCTCAAGGATAGAACTGAGGCTTGACTTTCAAGCACCAGGACTGGTAAAAAAATAAATAAAATAAAATAAAACCTTTGAAAATCAGTGGTTACCATATTTTATTTAAAAATACACACACACACACACACATATATATATACATTTGTGTGTGTATATATGTGTGTGTATATATGACATCAAATTTTTTGAGAACAGCTAGAGAAAAGAGTACACACTTGTATTTCTAATAGTTGGAGGTTGATGCAGAAGGATCTCAAGTTCAAGGCCACCCTGGGCTACAAAGCAAGACCTGGTTTTCAAAAGAGGAGTGTAAGCCAGATGCTGGTGGCTCACACCTGTAATCCTAGCTACTCATTGTGGTTTGCAGCTCAGGCAGGAAAGTTTGTGAGACCCTTATCTCCAATTAACCATCAAAAAGTCAAAAGTAGAGTTGCGGCTCAAGTGGTAGAGTCCAAACCTTGAGTGCAAAAGCGGAAGGAAAGCGCCCAGGCCCTGAGTTCAATCCCCAGGACTGGCACCAAAAAAAAAAAAAAGCGAGAGAAATAATAAACAATATTTTTATTAGCACTGCTCTTAACGGCGCTCTCTCTCTCTCTCTCTCTCTCTCTTTTTCCTGACATTTGAGCTTAGACTCTTGTGTTAGTCAAAAATTCTACCACTTGAGCCACACCTACTGCCCGAGCATTTTTCTAATGTTCTGGGTTTTCATTGTGAGCATCTGTTATTTGTACCAGAAAAAATTAAATAAACATATATTACATTTTAATGTATAGTATGTAATATATATATATATAATATGTAATACACATATGTGTGATGTAATATATATGTTACAAGTGGCAGAGCATTAGTTAATCCTGAACAAAATTACTCAAGGACAGTGCCTAGGCCCTGAATTCAAGCCTTAGAAATGTCACACACAAAAAGAAAGAAGAAAGAAGAATTGAGTAAAGAGAGAAATATGGATTTTAGAGGTTTGGGTATTTTTGTTTTTTGCTAGTCCTGGAGCTCAAACTGGGCTTGGGTGCTGTCTCTGAGCTCCTTTTTGCTCAAGACTAGTACTCTACTACTTGAGCTACAGGACCCCTTTGGTTTTTTTCTGTGAGTAAGTGGAGATAAGATTCTTAAGTACTTTCCTGCCTGGGCTGGCTTAGAACTGTGATTCTGAGATCTCAGCCTCCTGAGTAGCTGGGATTACAGGTGTGAGCTACTTGGGCCCACCTTAGTGAAGTTTTGTTTGTGCCACTTGAGCCACACCTCTACGCTAGGCTTTTACTGGTTACAGATGAAATCTCTTGGACCTTTCAGCTGGCTTCAAGCCAAGATCCTCTAGGTTTCAGCCTCTTACTAAGTAGTTAGGATTACAGGTATGAGCAACTGGATCTCAGCTTGTTTTTTTTTTCCTGAGACAATAGTCTTACCACATTGCCCAGGCCTGTCCGGACAATGGTCAAGTGATCCTCATTCCTCATCCTTCCAAGCACTAGAACTACAAGCTTCTATCCCCATGCTTGGATTTGGATAAAAATTTAGGGATAGTAAATAAAGGTAAATAAATTTATTACCTGGATTCACTGTGATATTGTTACTCTAGCTAACCATATTTTTGATCCGATTCTTCTGGTTCTTTCCTCCTTGCCCTCCCATTCCGCCTGCCATGCATGCAGCAATGCAGGGTTTGCCGAGGAGGGAAGTGGCCCTGTGGGGCGGTGGGTGTGCTGGACCAAGAAGGCGTCCGGGATGCAGACTTCGTTCTCTATGTTGGTGCTCTGGCCACTGAGAGATGCAGCCATGAAAACATTATCTCTTATGCAGCCTATTGTCAGCAGGAAGCAAAAATGGACAGGTAAACTTCCCTCTAAGACTTAATTCCCAAGACCTAATATGGAACCTCTTAAACCAAATTTAAGTATTAATATTATAGGAACCTTGCATTTGCTAGAGTGCTTCTTGTATTAAGAAATTGCATGCTACCTTGAATATGACTCATTCTTGTTTATGGTGATATTGTAGTCAGAAAGAAAGAAAGCTGAACAACTTCCTTTGACTTTTTTTTCTGCCAGTTCTCTTACATTCTTTCCCTATCCTTTTGCCTGTAAACTCTAAAGAAAAGGTCTGCTGTCAAGGTCTTTCAAGGTAAATACCTCCCTAAGAAAATAACTTGTTAACATTAACCTCTTACTTAGGTTGCAAAGTGCTAGAAAACAACAGCTGTTCACCTAAGTGTCCTATCATTTGTGGTAGGTTATGCACTGAACTAAATTAACACTTTTTTGTTTTCAAAAGATTTTCCTGGTGAAGCATTCCATCCATGAAGTAAAAAATGATTATTTTTTCACAACCAAACGAGTCAATTGAAGGCAATAGAAACTGCCACCTTTCTCAGTATAGGCTAAATGTAACATTCTAAAACTTAGGAGACATTAGAATGACAAATTCATGTGCAAGTAAGGCAAAAGGCCAAAGTACTCATCACCCATTTCGTAGTCCCAAGACCGACTGACTTTAAAGATCTCTTTCTTTTCCATCGATGACAATTTACTGAAGAAGAAAAAAAAGAGAGAAAGTATTAGTTTAATTAGGTAGTCTATTCATCAGAATTGAACTGTCACTCTTGTAGAAGGGTACAAGGAACTGAAAATCACTATGTGTTACGAAAAGAAGTCTGGTACTTTAATGTGATTGTTGATTGGTAAAATCAGTCACAAGTCCTTAGACTGAGTTAGAAAGTATAATATCACAATATTGTAGTGTGTTATATAATGCACCCAATAATGCAGTGCGTTACTGCAGAATAACATGGTTTTGTGCCACATATTTTTGCAGCTGTGTGTACAGTGTTGTTTTTCTGAGAAGCTACTTTTTTTTTTTTTTGGTCCGGTCCTGGGGCCTGAGCTCTGAGCCTGGGCGCTGTCCCTCAGCTCTTCAGCTCAAGGCTAGCGCTCTACCACTTGAGCCACAGCACCACTTCCGGCTTTTTTTTTCCTTTTTGCTTATGTGGTGCTGGGGAATCGAACCCAGGGCCTCATGCATGCAAGGCAAGAACTCTACCACTGAGCCACCTTCACAAAGAAGCTACTTTTTAAATTAATATTTTGTATTCATTATTTCTCATCAACAAAATTTGAAGTGCTAAATGAGTAATACTTGATAAAATGAGATTCTTTCTTGAAGTAGATGTCTTTGAGAAGTATACTTCCATAATTATAATGCTGCAGAATTTGGTTCTTTATCTTAATTTGAATTAAGCCTTATGGACTGCATACACATGAAAATCTCATCATTAAGCATCAACAGAACATTGCAAAACAGAATACCTGATATGATTCTGTATTTGTTTTAAAACATGTTTATATATTAGAATTTACTAAGGAGAAGAATCAGACAGGCAAACTCCAAGTTTGGCCAGGACTTAGCAAGTCCTACATCCCAGGAAACTGATCAGCATTGCCAAATTAGGATGGTTTAAACACAATGTACATCATATTATTGTAAGTAGTTACCTTTGATTGTGGAATTTAGTAAGAGGAGAGAATAAAATAAAATATTATCACTTTTTAAAATATATTTCTACGGGCTGGGAAGGTGGCTCAGTGGTAGAGCGCTTGCCTTGCATGCATGAGGCCCTGGGTTCGATTCTTCAGCAACACATAAGCAAACAGAAAAAAAAGCCGGAAGTGGCGCTGTGGCTCAAGTGGTAGAGTGCTAGCCTTGAGCTGAAGAGCCAAGGGACAGCGCCCAGGCCCAGAGTTCAGGCCCCATGACCGGACCCCCCCCCAAAAAAAATATATATATTTCTACATTGTTTGAACATATACCTTTTTATATTGAGCTTTTACTATGCTTACAAAAGCTGAAACTTGGGTTGGGAATTTGGCTGAGTGGTAGAGTGCTTGCCTAACATGAATGAAGCTTGGGTTTGATTCCTTAGTACCACATAGACAGAAAAAGCTGGAAGTGGTGCTATTGCTCAAGTTGTAGAGTGTTAGCCTTGAACAAAAAGAAGCTTAAGGTCAGTGCCTAAGCCCTGAGTTCAGGCCCCAGGACTGGCAAAAGAAAAAAAGAAAAAGGTGAAACTTTCTGTATTAGTGTGAGATTAACTTCCCTGAGGGGTGAGGAGAAGGATATAAACTCCCATATTGCTCATTAATCCCATTTCAGCTTTTTATAATACTGATGGTACCTAATAATGCTCAAAGTACCCAATGTATCTAATTGTCTGCTGATAAGAGAACCTATGCAGATAGCACACGGATGGAGCCCCACAAGGAAGATATGTTGCAGCTTCACTGCCCTGCTTTGTTTATTTTCACACTTTTGTGGTTAGTTCAACCTTGATTTGAGTGAGTACCTAAAAGACTAAATTTTCTGGGCTGGTAATGTGGTAGAGTGCTTACCTTGCATGCATGAAGCCCTGAGTTCAATTCCTCATCAGAAAAAGCCAGAAGTGGTGCTGTGGCTCAAGTAGTAGAGTGCTAGCCCTGAACAAAAGAAGCTCAGGGACAGTGCTCAGGTCCTGAGTTTAAGCGCCAGACTGGCAAAAAAAAAAAAGAATAAATTTTCTTTGTAGCAGTGAATATGAAATGAATATGAAGTTACTCACATCTATTCACATCTAGGGATTTTGGTTTCTTCTGAGAGGAATGTTGAAGCTTTTAGAGAAAATCTTTTTTCAAAACTGGTATACTTCATGAATTTGCTTCATGGTTGTTTGATTATGCAATAGATTGCCAGCAGAGTAGATGAACAAAATAGACATTGTGTACTAGCCTCATACTTGGAAATAAAATATATGATTTTACAATGTGATACATACTTTGTAGAAAAATACTTCATATAGGATCCTGTAAAACACATACACATGTGCACATACCCAACACACACACACACATACACACACAGACCAAGCTGAATAGGATGGTTTGGAATCTTAGCTATTTGAAGCAGAGATGGGGAATAAAAATTAAGGCCAGCCAAGGCAAAAAGAAGTTGGTAAGACTATTTCAACCAATGGTGGGAAATTCCTGTTATCCACAGTAACATGGGGAAGCACAAGTAGGAGGATCACAGCTCAGGCTGGACTAGGCTTATTAACTGAGACTACTTCAAAAATAAACACTATAAAAACCAAATAGTGCTGGGTTCATGCCTGTAATAGCTACTTAGGAGGCTGAGATCTTAGGATTGCAGTTTGAAGCCAGTTGGGGCTGAAAAGTCCATGAGACTCTTTTATCTCCAATTAATCAACAAAAAGCCAGAAATGGGACTTCTAGTTTTTAGCAAGAGAACTCAGGGACAGTGCCTAGGCCCTGTTGGTAATAGACTATGTTAGAGTTCAAGTTCTAGGACCAGCAGAAGCGCATGTGCACGTGTGCGCGTGCACATACACAGACAGATAGTAAAAGCTACAGAGTGACATTTGATACTAAGCAAAGCATCTTCTGTCCTTGAACAGTTTTTGATAGAGAAGTGTTGGCTAGTAAATATAATAAATATTGTTCTGGAACATAATTTAAAAAATTCAACGTCTGTTTTAACAGGCCAATAGCAGGATATGCTAACCTGTGTCCAAATATGATCTCTACCCAGCCTCAGGAGTTTGTTGGGATGCTGTCTACTGTGAAACACGAGATTATTCATGCTCTGGTAAATGTCCTTCTTCATGCCTCTCTCACTGTGCTCTGGTTTTCATACATGATTCTAGTGTTAAAATGCATGAATTCTTAGAGTTAGTAAACCTCTCTCAATGAGAATTTTAATGATTACAGTAGTGAGTGGGTAGGTTGAGTTCTACTATCTAACATAATTTATAATTTTTTTTTTTTTTGGGTCTGGTTGTGGGGCCTGAACTCTGGGCCTGGGCGCTGTCCCTCAGCTCTTCAACTCAAGGTTAGCGCTCTACCACTTGAGCCACAGCGCCACTTCCGGCTTTTTCCTTTTGTTTATGTGGTGCTGAGGAATCGAACCAAGGGCCTTGAGCATGCAAGGCAAGCGCTCTACCACTGAGCCACATTCCCAGCCCTATAATTTATAATTAGATAAGTAGGATTTTTTAGAGAATGAGGAAGCCCTCTTAAGATAAAAGCTTAGTAATTTCACTCACATTAGAATGGTAATATGGGGCCATCTAAGCTCTTACTTATACACACAGTGTTTATGAAAGCCTTCTTGTCCTGTTTGGGTTTTCTACAACTTATATATGCTAATTGATTCAGAAACTCTCATTCCTTTTCCCTCATGTCCAAAATGTTGAACTTTCATTAGATGCCTGTAGAAATTAATTTTTTTTAAATTTTAAAATATTACTAGTCTAGTACCTGTGGCTCACACCTATAATCCTAGCTACTCAGAGGCTGAGATCTCAGGATTATAGTTCAAAGCCAGTCCTGGCAGGAAAATCTGTAAATTAACTACCAAAAAGCTGGAAGTGGTAGAGTGCTAACATTGAGCAAAAAAGCACAGAAACAGCACTCAGGCCTGAATTCAAGCCCTAGGATTGGCACACAAACACACATACACATAATTGCGTGTTTACACATGCATGCATGCACATAAGCAGCAAGTTGAACTTGTTAATTTTAATTTAGTTTTTGTTAGTTGTTGGGCATGAACTCTGGGCCTGGGCGCTGTCCCTCAGCTCTTCAGCTCAAGGCTAGTACTCTACCACTTGAGCCACAGAGCCTCTTCCGGCTTTTTCTGCTTATGTGGTGCTTAGAAATTGAACCCAGGGCCTCATGCATGGAAGGCAAGCACTTTACCACTGAACCACCTTCCCAGCCCTGGGGCATGTGGTTTTATAGCCAGTTTATTTCACTTAATATTGTTTTCAAGTTCATCAAAAGTTTGCTTCTTTCTTTTTTTTTTGCCAGTTGTGGGCTTGAACTCTGGGCCTGGGTGCTGTCCCTCAGCTCTTCAGATCAAGGCGAGCACTCTACCACTTGAGCCATACTGCCACTTCCAGTTTTCTGAGTGGTCTATTGGAGATAAGAGCCTCATGGACTTTTCCTACCTGGGCTGGCTTTGAACTTCTATCCTCAGATCTCAGCCTCCTGAGTAGCTAGGATTACAGGTGTGAGCCACTGGCGCCCAACTAAATTTGCTTCTTTTTAAGGTTTAAAAAAATTAAGTTCTAAGCCGGGCGCTGGTGGCTCACACCTGTAATCCTAGCTACTCAGGAGGCTGAGATCTGAGGATTGCGGTTCAAAGCCAGCCAGGGCAGGAGAGACCGTGAGACTCCTATCTCCAATAAACCACCAGAAAACCAGAAGTGGTGCTGTAGCTCAAGTGGTAGAGTGCTCGCCTTGAGCTGAAGAGCTGAGGGACAAGCGCCCAGGCCCAGAGTTCAAGCCCCATGACCAACAAAAAAAAAAAAAATTAAGTTCTAATTTCATTTTGGAAATTTAGCCAATGTATAAAAATGGCATCATGTTTGGTATATATATAAAATGTACTTTTTTTTGTTTGTTTGTTTTTTGCCAGTCTTGGGCGCTGTCTCCAAGCTTCTTTTGCTCAAGGCTAGTGTTCCTAGCACTGGAGCCACAGTGCTACTTCGGGACTTTTCTGAGTAGTTTATTGGAGATGTGAATCTCATAAACTTTTCCTGCTTGGACTGGTTTCGAACCATAATTCTCAAATCTCAGTCTCCTGGAATTACAGGCATGAGCCACTGACACCAGGCAAAATGCACATTTTTGAGGGGAGGAGGTGTCTATTGTGGGGCTGGTAGGAGATTTAGGCACATTGACCTCAGGGTAGTGGTTCCTTCTGGGGAGGGGAAAAGAAGGGATGAAACAATAGGGTTGCTGGAACATCTCTGTCCAGTGTTCTTATCCTTTAAAAAAAAAAAAAAAAGAAGGTTGTGTGTGTGTGTTTGTGTGTGTGTGTGCGTGCGTGCGCGCGCTGAGAATGTGGCTTTGTGGTAGAGTGCTTGCCTAGCATGCATGAAACCCTGGGTTCAATCCTCAATACCACATAAACAGGAAAAGCCAGAAGTGGCACTGTGGCTCAAGTAGTAGAGTGCTAACCTTGAGCAAAAGAAGCTGAGGAATAGTGCCCAGGCCTGGAGTTTAGTCCCCAGGACTGGCCAAAAAAAAAAAGAAGGAGCGGGCCAGGCTTGGTGTAGCGCAGTGGTACAACTCCTGCCTAGCACAAGTGAGGAAAAAGAAAAAATATAATGAAACTAATGTCTTCAATTCTCCTAGAGGACATTAATTTCATCATACTTTTTCTAGTTTTGAGTTTTTAAACTTACACATTTTAATTACTTTCAAAGCTTAAATATCTCATACTTTAAATATTAGCTTAAGCCTCAAAAACTGTCATAGAACATTATAAAAATTAGATAGCTAGAGCCAGGCACTGGTGGTTCATACTTATAATTGTAGCTACTCAGGATGCTGAGATCTGGATTGTAATTTGAAGCCAGCCTAGGCTGGAAAATCCTTGAGATTTGATCTCCAATTAAACACTCATAAAGCTGGAAGTGGAGCTGTAGCTTGAAAGGTAGAGTGCTAGACTTGAGCATAAAATCTCAGGACAGCACCCTGAGTTCAGACTCTGGTATCTGTGTGTGAGTGCATGCACGGACACACAATCAAATATCTATAAATACAGCTGTTCCTTGTGAAGTCATATTCACAGGTGCCCATCACAGTGTTTGTGGTACTTTGACTACTAGATGCCCTCTGTCTGAAATGGGAGCACATGCTTAGAAAAAATTTCAACATGCTAAGCTGAAAAAAAAAATCTGCATTTGTAGTATTACAAAGGATGAGGCAAATTAAGCTTTGCATGACTTCAGTGCATGTTTTGTTTTTTTTTTGGGTCCGGTCGTGGGACCTGAACTCTGGGCCTGGGCACTGTCCCTCAGCTCTTCAGCTCAAGGCTAGTACTCTACCACTTGAGCCACAGCACCACTTCCGGCTTTTATTCTTTTTGCTTATGTGGTGCTGAGGAATCAAACCCAGGGCCTCATGTATGCAAGGCGAGCGCTCTACCACTGAGCCACCTTCCCAGCCCCTCAGTGCATGTTATTTTAAGCTCTTTAAATTCCTCATCATAATGAGTTAAAAAGAGAAGAAAACACAAAGAGACAAAAGAATAATCTGGACTACACTATTCATTTTGCAAACTTTGATCACACAGAGGCCACAGTTGAGAAGAAAAAAATTTTCTTTCTTTTTATTTTTATTTTTGTCGGTTGTGGGGCTTGAACTCTGGGCCTGGGCGCTGTCCCTCAGCTCTTCAGCTCAAGGCGAGCGCTCTACCACTTGAACTACAGCGCCACTTCCGGTTTTCTGGTCATTTATTGGAGATAGGAGTCTCAACGGTCTCTCCTGCCCGGGCTGGCTTTGAACCGAGATCCTCAGATCTCAGCCTCCTGAGTAGCTAGGATTACAGGCGTTAGCCACCAGCGCCCGGCAAAAGAAGAAAAAAAATTTCAAAGAAATAATTTGATCATCTTGTACATTCATTTATCTAATTTGGGGAGGGGAAAGGGAATAACAAAATGCTGAAACAAGGACACAGGATGACTCATTGCAACAATGATATTCACAAGACACTATGTTGGACATGAACCTTACAAGTTTGGCAGATGGGGTGGGGAGGTAGGGAAGGCGAGTGGGAGAAATAGGAAGGGGTAACAATGCCCATCAAGAAATGTACTCGGGCTGGGAAGGTGGCTCAGTGGTAGAGTGCTTGCCTTGCATGCCTGAGGCCCTGGGTTCGATTCCCCAGCACCACATAAGCA
>NW_012267261.1:8628378-8634277 GCF_000151885.1 Dipodomys ordii
AAGCAAAAAGAAAAAAGCTGGAAGTGGCACTATGGCTCAAGTGGTAGAGTGCTAGCCTTGAGCTGAAGAGCTGAGGGACAGCGCCCAGGCCCAGATTTCAGGCCCCATGACCTGACCACCCCCCCCCAAAAAAAATTAATAATGTTCTGGACTTGGTTGTGAAATTTAATGTACTGCTTTCACCATTCCAACTCTTTGATGCAGCATTCAGAAATGATACCTGAGGGAAGAATGCTAAAATAACCTAAAAGTAGACAGAAGAAGTAAAAACACAACACTTAGGGTGCTTCATTATACAAGGTTTTAAAACTCAAGATTGCCTGTAAGTATCATTGTAGTGCAATATTGGTTCTAATATTTTCACAATATATACGACATTTTGGACAAACCCATTAAAATATCTAAACTGAGTAGTTAGAATTCAAGACTTTAGCAACTCAATTGTTCATCTATATGCCATGTATGAGAAGCCCTGGGGATGTATTGGCATGGCGCCTTCCTGTGGTAGCACCTGTATAGTCTATGTAGTCAGATTTCATGTGTTCACCAGGTGTTTTGAACTTCTTACAGGGTTTCTCTGCTGGGCTGTTTGCATTCTACCATGATCAAAATGGAAACCCTCTAACATCAAGATTTGCAGATGGGCTCCCACCTTTTAATTACAGGTATTTTCTTTTTCATTATTATTCTTGTACTTTTTTGTTGTTGTTGTTGGTTGTGGATCTTGAACTCTGTGCACTGTCTCTGAGCTCTTCAGCTCAAGGCCAGTGCTCTACCACTTGCACCACTTCTGGTTTTCTGGTGATTAATTAGAGATAAGAGTTTCACACATTTTCTGGCCTGGGCTGGCTTCAAACTGTGATCCTCAGATCTCAGCCTCCTGATTAGCTAGGATTATAGGCGTGAGCCACTGGCACCTGGCCTGTTTTCTTTGGCTAATCTTTTTTTTGGAGTCTGGTCGTGGGGCCTGAACTCTGGGCCTGGGCGCTGTCCTTCAGCTCTTCAGCTCAAGGCTAGCACTCTACCACTTGAGCCACAGCGCCACTTCCAGCTTTTTTCTTTTTGCTTATGTGGTGCTGAGGAATCGAACCCAGGGCCTCATGCATGCAAGGCAAGCGCTCTACCACTGAGCCACCTTCCCAGCTCCTCTTTGGCTAATCTTTTATCTTTTTTTTTTTTGGTGTAGGCTTGAACTCTGGGCCTGGGAGCTGTCCCTCAGCTCTTCAGCTCAAGGTGAGGGTTCTACCACTTGAGCCACAGTACCTCTTCCAGTTTTCTGAGTGGAGATAAGATTGTCACAGAATTTCTGCCGGGGCTGGCTTTGAACCTCGATCCTCAGATTTCAGCCTCCTGAGTAGCTAGGATTACTGGCTTGAGCCACTGACACCCGGCTAGTTTAGTTTACTTTTTTATTTACTTGGTATGTGTTCTTTACAAATTAGAGATACTCTTGTTATTTTATTTTATTTTACATTTTTAATTTTTATTTATTTTTTATTGTGAAAATACTGTACAGAGGGGTTACAATTACATGGGCAAGATAATGATAGAGATACTCTTGTTTCATGTTTGTTGCATATATTTCTTCCAACAAGTGATCTTTTTACTTCATTGATCATTTTTCGCTGTATAGAAACATAAATTTTTTTGGGGGGGTCCGGTTGTGGGGCCTGAACTCTGGGCCTGGACGCTGTCCATCAGCTCTTCAGCTCAAGGCTAGCGCTCTACCGCTTGAGCCACAGCGCCACTTCCGGCTTTTTTTTTTCTGCTTATGTGGTGCTGAGGAATTGAACCCAGGGCCTCATGCATGCAAGGCAAGTGCTGTACCACTGAGCTACCTTCCCAGCCCCAGGAACATAAAATTTTTATTTCATTAAATTAATCTATTTTCCTTTATTAAGATTATATATATCCTGGGCTGGGAATTTGGCTCAGTGGTAGAGTGCTTACCTTGCATGCATGGCCCTGGGTTCAATTCCTGAGCACCACATAAGCAGAAAAAAGCTGGAAGTGGTGCTGTGGCTTAAGTAGTAGGGTGCTAGCCTTGAGCTGAAGAGCTGAGGGACAGTGCCCAGGCCTAGAGTTCAGCCCCCACGACTGACCCCCCCAAAAAAAGATTATATATATTCCTGAACCTATGAAAGTATTTGCCATTTTTTTTTGTAAATTACTATTTGACTTTTTGTTCTATTCAGAGCTTTAATCCATTCAGAATTTATTTTTAACCCTTTTTTATTGAGATTAGGTAATTACATAAATTTCACATATTTCATGATATTGTGGAGTAGAGTGATACTTAAAGTCACAAACACATTTTAACCTTCACAAGGCAAATTGTTATTTTCATGATCTATAAATTTTGTGAATTCTATGAGCTTTTTAGATTTTATTGTTATTGTAAGGGTGATGTACAAAGAAGTTATAAATCAGATAACAAGTACACTTCTTTTTGGTCACCTGAATTTATTATTATTATTTTTTAAATTTTATTTATTTGTTTATTTATTTTGCCAGTCCTGGGGCTTGAACTCAGGGCCTGGACAATGTCCTTGGGCTTCTTTTGCTCAAGGCTAGCACTCTCTACTACTTGAGTCGCTGCAGCACTTCTGGCTTTTTCTGTTTATGTGATACTGAGGAATTGAATCCAGGGCCTCATGCATGCTAGGCAAGCACTCTACCACTAAGCCAAATTCCCAGCCCATATTTATTATTTAAAGTTAATTTTATTCTTAAGGTGACATACAGAAGGTAATGAGTACATTGTTACCTCCTCCCACTTTCCCTCTCCCCTAATCCCCCCGATTTTTGTTTGTTTGTTTTTTTTTGGTTGGTGTCAGGCTTGAATTCTGGGCCTGGGCATTGTCCCTTAGCTCTTCAGCTCAAGGCGAGCACTCTACAACTTGAGCCACAGCACCACTTCCAGTTTTCTGGTGGTTTATTGGAGATAAGAGTCTCATGGACTTTTCATGCCCGAGCTGGTTTTGAACCTTGATCCTCAAATCACAGCCTTCTGAGTAGCTAGGATTATAAGTGTGAGTCACCAGCACCTGGCTCCAAATTTATTTTTCATTTCTGTATTTTGGGATTCTTTTTGTAGGATACATTAATTCTTACAGCTATTTGAATTTTATTATTATGAACTCTTTTTCTTTGTAATAACAGTTGTGTTAGAAGTCTATTTTATCTTGTTAGTACAGCCACTTACATTCCTACTTTGAGTACTGGTTACAGAATAGTTCTAGTTACAGAATATAACACATGCATGTGTGTGTGTGTATGTGTATGTATGTTTGTATGTATTTGGTTTTTGTTTTTTGGGGGTCCAGAAGTGGGGCCTGAACTCTGGGCCTGTGCGCGATCCCTCAGCTCTTCAGCTCAAGGCTAGTGCTCTACCACTTGAGCCACAGCGCCACTTCCGGCGCTTTTCTTTTTGCTTATATGGTGCTGAGGAATCGAACCCAGGGCCTCATGCGTGCAAGGCAAGCGCTCTACCACTGAGCCACCTTCCCAGCCTTTATGTATGTATATACTGCCCCTAAGAGCTTAAATTCAGGGCCTCAGAACCTCACTTGACTTGTTGATCAGCTGGTACTCTCCTACTTGAGCCATGTCTTCAATCCATTATTTTGCTGGCTATTAGGGTTGGAATTTCAAAGACTTCTACCTGGGCTAACTTTAAAACTCAATCCTTCAGGTTTCGGCTTGTTAAATAGTTTGGATTACAGGTGTGAGCCACAGACTGCATCTTTGGTTGTTTTTGAGATAAGGTCTGGCTTTGTATCCTAGGTTGGCCTTGAATTTTTGATTCTTTGCCTTCTAAATGCTGGAATTGCAGGTATAAACTACCACACCTGGCTTTAAATAGTATAAATTTTTATTGCTTTGCTTTTACCTTTTTGTATCCTTCAATCTAAATAGTGCTTCTTGTGTAGGACCAGTTGGATGTATTAGATTGTTTCTTAATCTCCAGTGGTTGCCGGGTGAAATTGTGGTGTGTGTTAGTTTTAATTTGTTAAGTTGTCAGTTTTCCAAATTGCCATGAAATTGGAGAGATGGCATTGGGGACACAATTTGCTGGTCTTTTTTTTTTTGTCAGTCGTGGGGCCTGAACTCTGGGCCTGGGGACTGTCCTTCAGCTCTTCAGCTCAAGGCTAGCACTCTACCACTTGAGCTACAGCGCCACTTCCGGCTTTTTTCTGCTTATGTGTGCTGAGGAATTGAACCCAGGGCCTCCTGCATGCAAGGCAAGCACTCTACCACTGAGCCACCTTTCCAGCCCAATTTGCTGGTCTTGATGAGATTCATCTGCTCTACTTTTCATAAATAAATGCTTCCTAAATGGTTGAAAACTTTATTTTCAAATTCCTGAAAAAATGATTTGGCCAATTTGGCTAGTATTCTCATTGTTCTCATGGAGGAAGTTTCAGAGATCTTTCCCTGTCATTTTTCCTGACATCTTTTGGGAATTTATTTTTGTAAATGGCATTAAATAGGGATTTTAATCTTGTTTCTTAGTCTTTTTCATAGCACAGTTATTAAATAAATTCTTTGTCACTAAATCAGGATGAAAAATACCGTTGTTCAGTGTCTTTGTATTCTTGGAAAAATCTCTGGATTTGCTTAGTTTTGCTTTTTTTTTTTTTTGGTCAGTCATGGGGCTTGAACTCGGGGCCTGGGCACTGTCCCTAAGGTCTTCAGCTCAAGTCTAGCACCCTACCACTTGAGCTACAGTGCCACTTCTGGCTTTTTCTGTTTATATGGTACTGAGGAATTGAACCCAGGGCTTCATGCATGCTAGGTAAGCACTCTACCATTAAGCCACATCAGCCATGCTATTTTTTTTTTCCCCCTGCCAGTCCTGGGGCTTAAACTAAGGGCCTGGGTGCTGTCCCTGAGCTTCTTTTGCTCAGGGCTTGAGCCATAGATCTACTTCTGGCTTTTCTGTGTAAGTGGTACTAAGGATTCAAACCCAGGGTTTCATGCATGCTAGGTAAATACCACTAAGCCCTGCTTTTTTGTTTTGTAAGTCTGGGACTTGGCAGACTTGTATTCTGGTTGGGGAAGATAGACAGCAAAGGCATTGTATTCTCAATCTCATGAACAGTTTTCAGTGTAGTCCACAGCATATTAGACTTTTCTGTCCTCTAGGAATATTTACTACACTTGATTTCATACTACTGTCTTTCACCTTCTAGCTTATCTATTTTCGTACCCTTTGTTGGAACCTCCTCATCTTTGAGTCTTTAAGTTGGTGAGCATCAGAGCTAAGCCTTAAGTATTTCTTACCTCTTTTGAATCTATATGCTGATGATCTGAATTATATTTTCAGCCCTCAACATTCCTATGAAATTTTATTTAGCCTTTTTTAAAAAAATCAGTGTATAAAAATTGTTCAAAATAAAGGGTTTCATTGTGATATGTCAAAAGAAAGCAGTTTAGGGCTAGGGATGTAATTCAGTGGTAGAGTGCATATGTAGCATGTGCAAGGTCCTGGTTCAACCTCAGCACCACAAAAAGAAAAAAAAAAAGAGCAAGCAATTGCTTCATTGGCATCTTAGCCCAGAATTAGCTATGTGAACCTGAGCAAATTACTTTATGTCCCTAAGCTTCTGCCTACCTCCAAATAGTGCTTATAATCCCATAAGGCTATTACAGAGATGAAGTGTGAAAATTCTTATCAAGTACTTTATATGAATGGAGCACACAATAAACTCTCCCATAATTCAGTCTCATTGATATTCATGTTCACTTTTACATTTAAAGTAGTAGTGACTACAAAAATAACTTTTGTTTTTGTTTTTGTGCCTGGGCCTGGGCTCTGTCCCTGATCTTTCATGCTCAAGTCTAGCATTCTACATACAACTTGAGTCATAGCTCCACTTCTGTTTTTTTTTTTTTT
>NW_012267261.1:8635192-8649009 GCF_000151885.1 Dipodomys ordii
CTGAGGGACAGCGCCCAGACCCAGAGTTCAAACCCCACAGCCAACCAAAGAAGAAAAAAAAAAGAAAAAGAAATGTACTCATTATCTTGCCCATGTAATTGTAACCCCTCTGTACAGTATTTTCACAATAAAAAAAAAATTGGAGGTAAAAGTCTCATAGACTTTCTTGCCCAGGCTAGCTTTCAACCACATTCCTCAGATCTCAGCCTCCTGAGTAGCTAGGATTACAGGCATGAGCCACTGGCACCCAGCTAGAAATAACTGTCTTTTTATTCTGCAATTTCAGTCTTGGATTGTATCAGTGGAGTGATAAAGTAGTTCGAAAAGTGGAGAGATTATGGAATGTTCGAGATAATAAAGTAGTTCGCCACACTGTGTATCTTCTAGTAACACCCCGTGTTGTTGTAAGTATTACTAACTGCTTCATGTCTCATAAACCATCTTCCTTCGTTATTGTTCTTGCTTTATTAATCATTATTGTTTAAGAATGTACTGTTGGATCACTCTTGTAATCCTAGCTACTCAGAAGGCTGAGATCCAAAAGATTACTGTTGTTCAAAGCCTGATGGGCAGAAAAATAAGCATCAAAATGCTAGTCTGGATGTGTGACTCAACTGATAGATTACCACCTGAGCAAGCAGGTGGTCCTGGTATCAAGCCCCAGCACTGCTTACTCCTCTTTTTTAAAAAAAGGCAGCATGGATGAGAATGATTACTTAAGTCTTGTTAAGTTGGAGATGACTTTCTGAAAAAGCACCTCAATATGAAAGATTTATTAGACCAATGGTATTCATGTCAAGAAGACTTGTATAATATATCCTGAACCGAAACCACCTTTGCCTGCTGGTATAAAAAGAACCCCTCATCTGTACAGTATATAATTTTTGGTGCTGTCGCAGAAGGTACTGAAATTGAGGTGAATCTGGGCAAGTTGGGCCTTGTGACATAAGGAGGCATAGTTATTTGGGAAAATTATGGCCAGATTTCAGCAGTCCTGAAGACAATGTATACATAAATTCAGTCTTGTTGCAATTACTGAAAACCACCATTTCTACAAGGTTTCTAAATACTACCAAACAGCCTTACACACCTGAAATGCTTAAGTGAACTTTGTGGGTTTTGTTGTTGTTTGTTTTTGTTTTTGCAGGTCCTGGGCTTTGAACTCAGGGCCTGGGCACTATCTCTGAGCTTTTTTTTTTTTTTTTTTTCCTTCAACACTAGTGCTCTACCACTGGGGCCACAGGTCAACTGACTGCTTTTTAGAAGCTAATTGGAGATGAGTCACAGACTTTCCTTCCTAGGCTGGCTTCAAACCATGATCCTCAGATCTCAGCCTTCTGAATTATTAAGATTACAGTTCTCAGCTTGATAACTATTTTTTTTTTTTTTTTGGGTCTGGTCGTGGGGCCTGAACTCTGGGCCTGGGCGCTGTCCCTCAGCTCTTCAGCTCAAGGCTAGTGCTCTACCACTTGAGCCACAGCACCACTTCCGGTTTTTTTTTCTTTTTGCTTATGTGGTGCTGAGGAATCGAACCCAGGGCCTTGAGCATGCAAGGCAAGTGCTCTACCACTGAGCCACCTTCCCAGCCCTTGATAACTATTTTTTAAATTGTAAATAACATTAAAATGGAAAAGTTAAAGTTTCTATATACCAAAGGAAAGTCAGCAGTGTTTCAAGACAACCTATGGACTGAAGTAAAATTTTTGCAGCCCAATGTCTGATGAGGGAGTTAATATCCAAAATGTATAAGGATCTGAACATAATAACAAGAAAACCAAAACCTGAATTTTAAAAATTGGACAAGTATTTAGATATGGTGGCATATGCTTTTAATCCTAACAGAAGCAGGAAGAGCTCAAGTTCAAGGCCAGCCTGGAGCACATAACAAGATTGGGCTAGGAGCCTAAGAAAGGAAGACATACAAATGGCCAACATATATATATATATAAAAGTTCAATATTACTAGTCATTAAGGAACTATAAACTATAATGAGATCATTTCACACCTGTCAGAATGGCTGTTACCAAAATGTCAGAAGAGCTGAAACAAAGCTTAGTGGTAAAGCACCTGCCTAGAAGGCTCAAGACTCTGAGTACAAAACTCAGTACCAACACACACACACACACACACAAAAGAGGAAAACAGACAAAATAGAGGAGTGACAGAGGAGCTAGAGAAAAGAAAAAAAAAAGCCTTTGTACACTATTAGTGGAAATGTAAATTAGTACAGACAGTATGGAATTTCCTCAAAAAATTTTTTAGTTTTTAGAATTGTCATGTTACCCAGCAAACCTACTTCTGGGCCTTTAGACCAAATGCTTGAAATTGGTTTGTCAAAGAGATGTCTGCACTGCATGTTCCTGGCAGCACAACTCAAACATTAGGGAATCAAATGGCTGGATAAAGAAAATGTGGCATATATATTCAACAAAATACTATTCAGCCTTAAAAAGCAGGGGAATTGTGTCATTCCTGACATCATGAGTGGAATCAGAGAACATTATGCTAAGTGAAGTAAGCCATGTATGGAAAGACAAATACTTGATGTTCTTATTAACATGTGAAATGCATAGAAATAATACAGAATGATGATCAGGAAAGGAATGACGAAATAATGTAGAAGAGTACAGAGTTTGCCAGGGGGAATAACTCTGGTGTTTTCTTTTTCTTTCTTTCTTTTTTTTTTTGTAGGTCATGGGGCTTGAACTCTGGGCCTGAGCCCTGTCCCTCAGCTCTTCATTCAGCTCAAGGCTAGCACACTACCACTTGAGCTACAGCGCCACTTCCTGTTTTCTGGTGGTTTATTAGAGATAAGAGTTTCATGGATTTTCTTGCCCGGGCTGGCTTTGAATTGATCCTCAGATCTCAGCCTCCTGAATAGCTAGGATTACAGGCGTGAGCCACCAGTGCCCGCTGCTTTCTTTTTCTTTTTTGGTTGGTTGTGGGGCTTGAACTCTGGGCCTGGGCACTGTCCCTCAACTCTTCAGCTCAAGTCTTCTGTTTTTCTATTGGTTTATTCGAGATAAGAGTTTCATGGACTTTCCTGCCCAGGCTGGCTTTGAACTGTGATCCTTGGAGCTCAACCTCTTGAGTAGCTATGATTATAGGTATGAGCCACCGGCACCCAGCTTGGTATTTTCTTTTTAAGGCAATCTATTGCATAGCCTAGTGAATATAGTTACTTTTATATTTTACATTTCAAAATTGCTAAAGTACATTTTAAATTTTCTCAATAGAAAAAAAGTCTGAAGTATGGGGCTGGGAAGGTGGCTCAGTGGTAAGAGTGTTTGCCTTGCATGCATGAAGCCCTGGGTTCAATTCCTCAGCACCACATAAGCAGAAGAAGCCGGAAGTGGCACTGTGTCTCAAGTGGTAGAATGCTAACCTTGAGCTGAAGAGCTCAGGGATGGTGCCCAGGCCCAGAATTCAGGCCCCACGACCGACAAAAGAAAAGTCTGAAGTAATAGATATATTAGTTTGGTTTTATTATTCTTCATTGTATACATTGATCAAATGGTTCTCCAGAGGTGTACCGTACAGACTATTACTTATAATAAAGTAAAAAATTATAAATGTATTGCTATAAAAATTGCTAGAGGCAGTTATAATAGTCTACCTTTTTAAATATGTATGTGATTTATGCCTGGTGCCGGTGGCTCACTCCTGTAACTAGCTACACAGGAGACTGAGCTCTGATGATTGCAGGTTGAAGCCAGCCTGGACAGAAGAGCCCATGAAACTCTTATCTCCAGTTAACCATCAAAAACAGAAATGGAGCTATGGCTCAAGTGGTAGAATGTTAGCCTTGATCGAAAAAGCTCAGGGACAGCATCCATGCCCTGAGTTTAAGCCCCAGAACAAGCATACTCTCCCACTTCCAAAAAAGTGACTTAGTCAAAATCTTCAGAGGGAAATAAAAATTTCCTAGCAAAGATATATCTCACAGCATCTAAATATTTAATTATACTAATTTTTTGCCAAAGTAATTCTTTAATATCTACCTTATTATAGCCATATTAAAGTTTACCATTATCTTACAGTACTTTTGTGGGGTTGATTTTTTTTTTCTGATTCTTAGGATGAAGCACGAAAACATTTTAATTGTCCAGTTCTGGAAGGAATGGAACTTGAAAATCAAGGTGGTATGGGTACAGAACTCAACCATTGGGAGAAGCGGTTATTAGAGGTTAGCCATTTTAAATTTTTACTAGACTTCTCTCTTGCTCACTCTCTTTCAGGAAAAGTCATTTGTGCTCATAATAAAAGTTATTTAAATAGGTTGCAGAGTAAATTTTAAAAGTCCCTTTCCTACTTCAGCTCTACAAATCCATTGTCTAAATGTAGTTGCTAAGGTTTTTGTGGATTCTTCCCTAAATATATGTACATACACACACGAAAAAAGGTTATCTTAATGAGTTTATTAATTCATGGGAATTTTTTCCACTTAATGATATATTGTAGACATCTTTCCAAAGCAGTACAGCTGCTTCTGTTATAGTATAATATATGCTTTCCTAAAAGACCTCTCTTTAAAATTATTCACAAAAATGGGGCTGGGAAGGTGGCTCAGTGGTAGAGTGCTTGCCTTGCATGCATGAGGCCCTGGGTTCGATTCCTCACCACCACATAAGCAAAAAGAAAAAAGCTGGAAGTGGCAATGTGGCTCAAGTGGTAGAGTGCTAGCCTTGAGCTGAAGAGCTGAGGGACAGCGCCCAGGCCCAGAGTTCAGGCCCCATGACTGGACCCCCCTCCTCCCCAAAAAAATATTCACAAAAATAACAAAATGTAGGGAAACCCAGTAACCAGAATAGTGTATTAAAAAAAAAAGTCTTAAAAAAACTACTTAGAGGGGCTGAAAATGTGGCTTAGTGGTAGAGTGCTTGAATTCCTCAGTACCACATAAACAGAAAGTGGAACATAAACATAAACTGGAAGTGCCACTATGGCCCAAGTGGTAGAGTGCTAGCCGTGAGCAAAAGAAGCTCAGGGACAGTGCTCAGACCTTGAGTTCAAGCCCCAAGACTGGCAAAACCAAAAACAACAGCAACAAAAAAACCCTGCTTAGACTAAAAAAGACATTTCTAATAACTAATAAAGACATTTCTAATAAATAAATTTCTAATAACTACATTCCTATGTCTGTTCTAAGATTTCTTTTTTTTTTGGTTTATTGTTTATTTGTTTGTTTGTTTGTTTGTTTTGTGTCCGGTCATGGGGCCTGAACTCTGGGCCTGGGCACTATCCCTCAGCTCTTCAGCTCAAGGCTAGTGCTCTACCACCTGAACCACAGCACCACTTCCGGCTTTTTTTCTTTTTGCTTATGTGGTGCTGAGGAATCAAACCCAGGGCCTCTGGCATGCCACTGAGGCACCTTCCCAGCCCTGTTCTAAGATTTCTTTACCTGTATCAAGCAGCACTGGTAGCTGGATGGGGAATTGTAAATGTAAATAAGGGACACAGATGGGAGAAAACCTGTATATACTCTTATAGGCCAAGTCTCTATCCACATGCAGCACAGCTTCCTCTGCTCCTGTGTTCATTGACCCATTAAAACATGCAGTGAGGAAGTGGCGCTGTGGCTCAAGCGGTAGAATGCTCGCCTTTAGCTGAAGAGCCGAGGGACAGTGCCCAACCCTAGTTCAAGCCCCACCACGGACAAAAAAAAAAATCTAGGAAACTTTTTTTGGGCTGGGAAGATGGCTCAGTGGTAGAGCGCTTGCCTTGCATGCCTGAGGCCCTGGGTTCGATTCCTTAGCACCACATAAGCAAAAAGAAAAAAGCCGGAGGTGGTGATGTGGCTCAAGTGGTAGAGCCCTAGCCTTGAGCTGAAGAGCTGAGGGACAGCACCCAGCCCAGAGTTCAGGCCCCATGACCAGGCCCCCCCCCCAAAAAAAAAACATGCAGTGAGCAATTGTCATGCCTCCAGGGTGGTGTCTCAGCACCACCCTTAGGTTCTTATGAGGCCTCTTTGCAAAAAAAAGATACCCTTAGAATGATAAAGGAGATAGCAGGAAGCATGCCCAGCCTGCTAGCATAGTGAAGTCAGCCTACACACAGCAGAGTATGAGCTGTCATTTGTGTCTCTTCCTCTCTCCAACTCAGTAGAGGAGTGAAAGACCGTAGCAGTTGGAAGAAAGAACCAGTGTGGTTTAAGAATGCCAGATAGAAGCCATTATCTTTTTAGCAGATCTATCTGTACACAGGGGATTCCCTAAGTGTGGTTTAATAATAGGTGATGGAGCTCATTTACAGGAATCCCAAACCCAGAGAGGTGAACCACAGGCCTTTTTCAAATTACAAAGTTGACATTCTACCTTTATTAAATTCTGTTCCTAGGAACAGAACTAGAAATAGTTAATCTAAGATGCATTTATTTACCTGGAAAGGAAGGAAGAATAAAGCCCTAAAACCAGAATTCCTGCCGGGCATCTGTGGCTCATGCCTCTAATCCTAGCTACTCAGGAGGCTGAGATCTGAGGATTGCGGTTCAAATCCAGCCTGGGCAGGAAAGTCCATGAAACTCTAGACTCTTATCTCCAATTAACCACCAGAAAACTGAAGTGGCACTGTGGCTAAAGTGGTAGAGTGCTTGCCTTAAGTTGAAGAGCTCAAGGACAGTGCCTAGGCCCAGAGTTCAAGATCCGTGACTGACCAAAAAACAACAACAACAAAACCATTTCTGATTGAGGTCTCTTTCTTGAGGTCTGTTTGTATAGATAGTTACAGCCAATTTATGTCCTGACTAAGGGTATTAAAATTATGAAATGAGTGAAATTAATGCTTGTGTTCTGATCTAGATAACCACAGAATAACACTGATGAAAACATATTGAAAGCTCATGTACTGATTGTCCTTGAGGATTCACTTTTATATTTTCCTTAAAGAATTTTTTCCAGTGATTCCCTTAGCAAGATGTAGATGGGCCAGAATGAAAATGTATGTAGTTTTCAGTAGAAGACCTGAAAACAGAAATTTCATTAACTTCTTCTCTTCCCCCAAACCAACTTCATGTTCTCAAAAAGTACTTTTTTAAAGGATGATATTACAGTATTTGAGATGATCATTCAATATTCAACATAAAGATTCAAAGAATAATTGGAGTTGACCAAAGATATAATATGCTCCCTTAAGAGGCAGCAAAGCCCTCACTTTCAATGTAAATTTTAGGATACAAATTAAGTTATTTGGTAACTAGTGCACTTGGGCAGTATTTTAGGTTCCCTAATGGATATTGTTTGATCCCATGATTCTGTCACACATGTTTTGCATGTTAGTGTATGTTACTGTGATTACAAAGTTGGGTTAGAAAAGCTTTTCTATGCAATTGAGGTAACAACTGTTCTTGATCCCAAATTACCTTAGTATCCATCTCAACTATACATTTAACTTTGACTAGCAAATGTGATTATTTTATAGTGGTATTTCTGATTCCATGTGTATTTGTCTTCATTTTCATCATAAAGTCTTGATGCTGGTTCCAGTACACACATGATAGAGACAGTTGAGGCAGAAAACGGAGTTCACTTTATGTTTCAGGCTTTTGTAATTCACCATTTTGAAGTGATTATTTTTCCAGCCTCTCACTTAAAACACTTAAAATATACAGCAGAGGGGCTGGGAAGATGGCTCAGTGGTAGAGTGCTCATCTCGCATGCATAAGGCCCTGGCTTTGATTCCCCAGCACCACATAAGCAGAAAAAGCTGGAAGTGGCGCTGTGGCTCAAGTGGTAGGGTGCTAGCCTTGAGCTGAAAAGCTGAGGGACAGCACCTAGGCCCAGAGTTAAGGCCCCACAACTGACAAAAAAAATCTATCTATAGAAATAGATATATACATACATACACCAGAGGAATCAGAAATAATTGGGAGCTGTAGAGTCAACCTCTAATTGAAATCTTCTGGTGATTTTCAGAATGAAGCCATGACTGGTTCTCATACTCAGAACCGAGTCCTCTCTCGAATCACGCTGGCGCTAATGGAAGACACTGGGTAAAACAGCTGTGAGAATGTGATATGAAGATGAAGTGCATATTAAGATTATACCTCAAGAAAATGCAGATATTTCGTATCAAAGCAAAATGTACTTACTTTTAGGAGGTAGCTGACAGCACCTTGAAAAGTAATTAGCACATAGTACTTTGAGATTAAGGATTACTTTCTGCCAAGTGATAATTTTTTTAAAGCAGTATTGAGGTTTGAACTCAGGCAGTTCCCTGTCAGTAGCCAGTGGGAATCTTTGCCTTTGTTAGCCCTCAGTAATTCTGCAAGCACTTACTAGGTTCAATATATTCCTTCCCTCTGTTGAATAGCATATACCAGGCTGATGAACACATCCATGTGCGGAATCTAGGCACCAGCCACGCTTCCAAGGAATGCTTGGTACCTTTTTTGGCCTTTGTTTTGTTCATATATATTTACTTATTTATTTAGACAATACTCTAGTTTGAACTCAGGATCTTGCACTTGTGTGGGTTGCTAGCTCAGCTGGCACTCTACTACCTGAGCCATGCCTCTAGCCTACTTTTTGATGGTTAATTGGAGATGGAGTCTTTTCAGTTTTTCAGCCTGACCCTGCAGATCTCACCCTCCTGAGTAAAGATTACAGGTGTGAGCCACAAGCTCTAGCTTTGTATGTTTTTGTTTTGTTCTTTGTTTTTTGTTTTTGTACCAATATTGAGGCTTGAACTCAGGATAGCCTGGGTGCTATCCCTGAGCCCTTTTTGCTCAACGCCAGTGCTCAAGACTACTTGAGCCATAGCTTTACTTCCAACTTTTTATGGTTAATTTGAGATAAGAGTCTGATAGACTATTCTTGTCTGGGCTCTCTTCAAACCATGGTCCTCAGATCTCAGCCTTCTTAGTAGCTAGAATTAGTAGCCACTGGTGCCCTTCTGGGTTTTATTATTGTTGTTGTTGGTTTGTTTTTGAGATGAGGTCTCCCTGTTTTATCCAGGCTGAGCTCAAAACTCATGTGTTCACCTAGTCCTCCTTCCTTAGCCTTCTGAGTATCTGAGACTGTAAACATACTACTCTGGAAAACAATCTAGTGTTTAAGAATGTATTACTGAGTGTGCTGACTCTCTAAGGGGTTTGATGACTTCACATTTTAGCTGTAGGCAGAACTTCCTCTAACAGCCACATTGCTGATGTTATCACTAGTGTGCTAGGGCAGGAGCACTCTGGACAGCCTAACCTTGCCACCATCACCAGGTTAACTAAATAATGAGATGCTCACTTCAGCTGCAGAGTTTATAAGTATTTTGGTATTGGAGCACTAGAATTCATTTCTTCACTTTCTTTCTGAGAGAGTGAGTTCTGTTAGAAGTTAGGATGTTTCTACTTTTGTTTGATTTTGTGGATTATTATTCCTTTGAGACTATGTTTTTGTTTATTAAAGAGACAAGATACACAATACAGACAGGTAAGAAAACTTTTGTTTGCTGGTACTGGGGTTTAAACTCAGAGCCTCATCCTCACTTCATTTTCTTGCTTGGCTGGAACTCTTCCACTTGAGCTATGCCTTCAGCCCATAATTTCAGAGCTTTTGCAAACTAATGTTTTTTCTTAAGAATAAAGAAGCTGGGCACTGGTGGCTCACACCTGTAATCCTACCTACTCATGAGGCTGAGATCTGAGGATTGCGGTTCAAAGCCAACCCAGGAAGGAAAGTCCATGAGACTCTTACCTCTAGTTAATCACTAGAAAACTGGAAGTGGTGCTGTGGCTCCAGTGGTAGAACACTAGCCTTGAACTGAAGAGCTGAGGGACAACCTCCAGGCCCAGAGTCTCACAGCCAACCAAAAAAAGGAAGGAAGGAAGCGAGGGAGAGAAGAAGGGAGGGGCTGGGAATGTGGCTTAGTGGTAGAGTACTTGCCTACCATGCATAAAGCCTGGGTTCAATTCCTCAGTACCACATAAACAGAAAAAGCCGAAAGTGACACTGTGGTTCAAGTGGTAGAGCAAAAGAAGCCTTGAGGAAAAGAAGCTCAAGGACAGTACCCAGGCCCTGAGTTCAAGCCCTAGGACTGGCAAAAAAAAAGAATAAAGAAGGAAAAACTAACAGGAGGCTCGTTACTGTTGATTAATTTTGTCAGGAGACTAAGCGAGTATTTTGTTTTTGTACTGAAATTAGAATATATCAAAAATATTAGACATTGTGTTTGTCTTACTGTAATGATGTAATCATCTGTCACAAAAGAGCTTCTGTGGATGACATGTCACAAATCCAAGGCCAAAAGAACAAGAAACCAGAGCTGTGTGAATTAGGCTGTTTTACTGCTCCTTCCTTGATGTTTTCTCTCCTCTTTCCCCTCATTCTTTCCTCATCTTAGTCCTCAGTTCTCATGTCTCCTATCATAACCTCTTGCTATTCTGTGACTTCTGTCAGTTTTCCAAATACAAAAGTACTTTCACACAGGACTGGTCCCAGGCAGCAGTCCTCTGCAGCCCCAGCTCTGGAAATGCTTCTGGTGGCCATGGCCTCTAAAGGCCTCCTTCAAACCTTCATGTGCTCCTTGTTGAGTAACTGTTCCTACATTGCTTTTTACTTGATGGTCTATTTGAATTATTCCACAGCTGGTACAAAGCGAATTACAGCATGGCTGAGAAGTTAGACTGGGGCCGAGGAATGGGTTGTGACTTTGTCAAGAAGAGCTGTAAGTTCTGGATTGATCAGCAGAGACAAAAGTAAGAATGCTTTTCCTCACAGTGTCTTTGATTACACAGTTTATTTCTGATTTTATTTATTATCCTAAAACTAAAATGCCAACTAGTTTCAAAATATGGTCTGAGCAATTAAATTTCAAAATGTATAAAAAATTTCTACTGGTACTTTGTAATGGTATCATAGTAATTCCCCTCAAGTTTACATATACTGAAAGACCCACAGTGTGGTGCCAGAACCACAAACATTTTGTTTATGCAAAATTTTGCATACTCTTACCATTCTTAATGTTTTCTTCAGGGAACACACATATAACTATACATACAAATGTGGATTTCCTATCAAAAAATCACACTGGAAGTAGGGGCCAGTGCCTCACACCTATAATCCTAGGTACTTGGGAGACTTAAGATCTGAGGATGGAGATCCACAGCCAGCCCAAGCAGACAAATGAAAGATTCTTATCTCCACTTAACTAGCAAAATCCCAGAAGTAGAGGCATGAGTCAACTGGAAGAACACCAGCCTTGAGCAAAAGAGACAAGTTAGAGTATGAAGCTCTGAGTTCAAACCCCAGTAATGGCTGAATAAAAGTAGCTCAGGGGTAAAGTGCTTGCCTAGTATGTGTAAGGTCCTTTTTTCACCCCAGAACTGAAAACAAACATTTTTGTATAGGGGTTCTCAAAACTGGATGCATACCATAATCATGTAAAAAAAAATTACATTGGGCTCTAGGCATAGTTCAAGTAGTTATCCCTGAGTTCAAACCTCAGTCCCCCCAAAACAAAGAAAATACAGAGGGTTCATGTTTGGAATGTATAAATGCACATACATTACCCACACTTTTTGTTTGTTTGTTTTTTGCAACTCCTGGGGCTTGAACTCAGGGCCTAGACACTATCCCCGGGCTTCTTTTGCTCAAAGCTAGAACTCTGCCACTTGAGCCACAGTGCCATGTCTGGTTGTTTCTGTGTATGTGGTACTGAGAAATTGAACCCAGGGCATCATGCATGCTAGACAAGCTCTTTACCACTAAGCCACCTTCCAAGCCCTTTTTTTTTTCTTAGTCAGTCATGGGGCTTGAACTCAGGGCCTGGGTACTATCCGAGAGTTTTTTTCTTTTTTTTTTTTTTCTTTTGGCCGGTCATGGGGCCTGAACTCTGGGCCTGGGCGCTGTCCCTCAGCTCTTCAGCTCAAGGCAAGCGCTCTTCCACTGAGCCACCTTCCCAGCCCCTGTCCGAGAGTTTTTGCTCAAGACCTAGTACTCTACCACTTTGAGTCACAGCTCCACTTCTGGTTTCTGGGTAGTTAATTGGAGATAAGTATCTCATGGACTTTCCTGCCCACGCTGCCTTTGAACTGTGGTCCTCAGATCCTCAGATCCTCAAATGCTAGAATTATAGGCATGAACCCCCAGTACCTGGTTTCCACATAGTTTAAAGGAGTCTGTGATATCTGTTTTTCACAATCTCAAAAATATGCAAAAACATAAAAACATATAAAAATTGCATTTACTCTTTATTTCATTTTCCTGATAACACCTTGCTAAATTATCATACAATATCAAATCAGGATATAAACAGTGGCACAGTCAATTTAGAATGTGTATATCGCATATGCACACACCAGTCTTGGGTGGGGCTTGAACTTGGCCTTATGTATTTGCTTGCCTTTTTGGCTCAAGGCTGGCACTCTACCACTTGAGCTATACTTTCCACTTTTTGCTAGTTAGTTGAGGATAAGACTCTTGGATTTGTCTGTTCCAGTTGGCTTTGAACTTTGAACCTTAGATTAATTCCTGAGTAGTTAGGATTACAGGTGTGAGCCACTAGCACCTGGCTCAAAACATTTCTATAATAAAGATTTCTCACATTGCCCTTTCAATAGACATACCTATTTCCTTTCTAATTGACCCTTGACCCTTTTAATCTATAATCTTGTTCTCCACTTAAGACAGAATTCTCCTGTGAATATTTTCAGATGAACAAATTGTTAAAATTCTTTTTTAAACTAGCACACATTAGTTACAAAAGGATGGTTTCTTTGTGACATTTCTACACATGCATGCAATATATCCCAACATACTTCTATAAATCTCTCATCTCCTTCCCCCTGCTTAAAACAATTTCAGCAGGTTCCTTCATTCTTTTTTTTTTTTTCCAGTCCTGGGGCTTGAATTCAGGGCTTGGGCATTTGTCTCTGAGCTGCTTTTGCTCAAAAATAGCACTCTACCACTTGAGCCACAGCATCACAGCTGGCTCTTTTTGTTTATGTGGTGCTGAGGAATGGAACCTAGGGCTTCAAGCATGCAAAGCAAGCACTCTACCACTAAGCCATATTCCTAGCCCTCATTCTATTTTCATACATACCTTCTTTCTTCGCCTTCCCACTCCTGCTGGTATTCCCTCTGCTCATTCAAACATGCTTTATGCTCCTGTTGTTCCTTCTTTTTTCCTTCTAAGTGTGTATTACTTGCACTAAAAGGTTTCAATATAGCATTTCAGACCTGTATATCTTACATTTTCCTCAGAATAACCCTCTCTATTGCTTTCCCTTCCCCTTCTCTCCCCATCCCTTGTAGATCAACAGCTCTCATTGAGGTTCCTTATGCCATCTTAAAATTGTTTAAAATACTTTAGTGTACAGAAAAAAAAATTCACTCTTCATAGCTGCCAGGAATAGGAGACATTACACCATCTCTTTCTGATATTCTATCTGTAAATAAAGATAATTTGATTTTTAGGCCACACTATGGAAATTCATTCACTGGCATTAAAAAAACAAAACAAAGCCAGGCACTGGTAACTCTTATTGTAATCCAAGCTACTCAGGAGACTGAGATCTGAGGATCACTGTTCAAAGCCAGCCCAGGCAAGAAAGTCCATGAGACTCTTATTTTCAATTAACCACCCCAAAACCAGAAGTGGACTTATGGCTGAAAGTGGTAGAGTGCTAACCTTAAGCAAGGTAGTACCCAGCCCTGAATTCAAGCCTCATTACTGGGAGAAAAAACATATAACAAGCTGGGCAGCAGTGGCTCATGCCTATATACCTAGCTACTCAGGAGGCTAAGATCTAAGAGTTATACTTTGAAGCCAGCCTGAGCAGGAAAGTTCATGAAACTTGTGTGTGTGTGTGTGTGTGTGTGTGTGTGTG
>NW_012267261.1:8649718-8712357 GCF_000151885.1 Dipodomys ordii
CCGGACCCAAAAAAAAAAAGCAGATTTGCAGATCTCAATTTTACTGGCAAAAACAGAGAAGAAGATGAGCAGGATTTTATTTAATAACAGTACAATATTGTTAGAATTCATCTAGCATTAACCTTCCATATCCATATTAAGCATTTCCTTTTATCCTATAATAACTGTCTTTCTTCAAAAATTTACAGTAGACTATTGAAATTATAGTTTGAAAGATAAGCTGTATAATGGACTTACAGTATTTTCTCCAAAATTTGTTACTAAGATACACGGAATTTACTTAATAAACTTTGTTATAAAAAATAATTGATATCAGGTACTTCTCTCCATGTGCAGGAGACAGATGCTCAGTCCTTACTGTGACACTCTCAGAAGTAACCCACTGCAGTTAACCTGCAGACAGGACCAGAGAGCAGTGGCTGTGTGTAATCTACAGAAGTTTCCAAAACCATTACCACCAGACTACCAGGTAACATTTGTTTGACACGCAATTTTTTTTTGGGGGTATTTTCTGAGATTTATTAGTTTTCCATCAGGTAATTTTATAGCTTCAAGATCTTCCCCTCAAAATTAAGACCCCCACCTCCCTCCTCCCCCCAAAGTTTAGAACTGGATCACTTGGCCCTTTCTCTTCTTATCTCCTCCCAGTTCAAAATGCTTGCATCTCTTGATGGCCAGCATCCTCTTGGATCTGCAGTTAGGCTCAACACATTCAAGCCTCAGCACAATCTTCTTGGTGGTTTTAGCCTTCTTTCGGAATATTGGCTTGGTCTGCCCACCATAGCCGCTTTGCTTCCGATCGTAGCGCCTCTTCCCGTGGGCATATAGAGAATCTTTGCCCTTCTTGTACTGGGTCACTTTGTGAGGCTGATGCTTGCCACATTTCTTACAGAAAGTCCTTCTGGTTTTGGGTACGTTGACCATCTTTGTAGTAGAGCTGTCGGGAGACCCGGAGACCACGACACGCGCCTCACGCCTTGACGCGCAATTTTTAAAAGCTGTCTCCATTTTGAACTGGGAGTACATTGTGTTCAGTTTATAAATGTATAAGGAACTAGTTTATAGCAGTTATATCGTGATAGTGGCAGAAGCTATTTAGAATATTTGTTGTTGTTTTTTTGTTTTTTCCATTCCTGGGGCTTGAACTCTGGGCTTGGGCGCTGTCCCTGCACTTTTCAGCTCAAGGTGAGCGCTCTACCGTGTGAGCCACAGCGCCACTTCCCATTTTCTAGTGGTTTTTATTGGAGATAAGTGTCTCTCAGCCCTTCCTGCTCAGGCTGGCTCTGAACTGTGATCCTTAGATCTCAGCCTCCTGAGTAGCTAGGATTACAGGTGTGAGCCACCAGCGCCCAGATCCACTTTCGGCTTTTTTTTTGAAAGTAGTTTATCGAAGACAAGAGTCTCACAGACTTTCCTACCTGGGCTGGCTTTGAACAGTGATCCTCAGATCTCAGCCTCATGAGTAGCTACGATTACAGGCATTCACCACTGTCACCCAGCCCATGAGACTCTTAACTCCATTAAACCACCAAAAAAGCCGGAAGTGGAGCTCTGACTCAAGTGATAGAGTGCTAGCCTTGAGCAAAAAAAAAAAAGCCCTGAGATGATTGCTATAAGTTGCCTATAGACTTGATTCTTATTATACAAAATGATTCTTACTTTCCTATCTTGCTTTTTTTTTTCCTTTTATTTTTGCAGTATTTTGATGAACTCAGTGGAATACCTACAGAAGATTTGCCTTATTATGGTGGGTCAGTAGAAATTGCTGACTATTGCCCTTTCAGTCAGGAATTCAGTTGGCATTTTAGTGGTGAATATCAGCGCAGCTCCGATTGTAGAATACTAGAAAATCAACCAGGTTAGTGGTCTAGTGAAATGAAGTGCATGTGTGTAATAAGCATGTGTGTGTCAATGGCTCATGCCTGTAATCCTAGCTACTCAGAAGACTGAGATCTGCAGATTGAGGTTTGAAGCAAAGCCAGCCCCAGCAGAAAAATCTGTGGAACTCTTATCTCCAATTAGCCACCAAAATGCTGGAAGTAGAGCTGTGGCTCAAATGATAGAGTGTTTGCCTTGAGCAAAAAAGCTCAAGAACAATGCCCAGGCCCTGAGTTCAAGCCCCAGGCCTAACAAAAATAAAATATATATATATATATATATATATACATATGTACAACAATGAAAAATAGAGATTAAGGGCACAGTCCTTGGAGTCATATATGCTGGTGTTGGTGCCAGGTTCTCCTGTGCAGAGTTTTTTGTTTTAAATGAAAAACACCTTCAGTAACCTAGTTTTTCCTCTCTTGGGAAGTGTCATAATTTATAAATAACATTTCTTTTTTTTCTTTTTTTCTTTTCTTTTTGTTAGTCCTGGGGCTTGAACTCAGGGCCTGGGTACTGTCCATGAGCTTTTTTGCTCAAAAACAATCTCAAATAGTACTGAGATGTGTGTTTCCAGTACCCATCTATCAGAAGTTACTTTTTTTCCGAGCTAAGCACTGATGGCTTACACCTGTAATCCTAACTGCTAAGGAAGCTAAGATCTGGAAAATCAAGGTTTTAAGCTAGCCTGAGAAAAAATGTTTGTGAGACTCCATCCAGGTAGCCAGTAACATGCTGGATGGGAGGCATAGTTTTCAAGTGGTAGAGCACCTTCCAAGCAAAGAAGCTGAGTGAAGGTAAAGCCCTGTGTTCAAACACCAGTATACAATAAAAGACAAAAAAAAAAAAAAAAACTTCACCGCATGTACAGTAACAGTTTCTTAGAGTTATTCTGAAGATTAAATAAATTAATATAGTAAGTGCTTAGAACTGTCTGACACTTGCAAAGAATTTTGGCCATTACGTAACAGGCATATATGCACATAGACTACTTTGAGCAATACCTTACATTTCACAGTTCTTTTTACTTGTAAAGCATTTTTATTATTTTTCATTTCATTTTTCTAAAACTTTAAGGAGAAACATAGGGAACATGCTACAGTATTTCACTGTCTAATTAACAGATAATAATACTATTAACTGCGTTGGTACAAGATTCTCCTGTGCAGAATTTTTTTTAGTGAAAAACACCAGTAACCTACTTTTTCCTCTCTTGGGAGGTATCATATTTATAAATAACATTTTTTTGTCAGTCATGGGGCTTGAACTTGGTCTGGACACTGTGAGCTTTAATGCCACCTCTGGTTTTCTGATAGTTAATTGGAGATAAAGTGTCTCAGGGACTTTTCTGCCCGGGCTGGCTTTGAACCATGATCCTCTGATTTCAGGCTCCTGAGTAGCTAGAATTATGGGTGTGAGCCATCAGTACCTGGCTAACATGTCAGTTTTAGCTAGCAAGGTAATGTTGTTGTCACGTGGCCAGTAAGATATTTGCATATTACTTGCTTCATTTTAATACGTATAAGAACAAAACATAAAATAAATTAGAAAAGAATAAAACATGAAAGGAATAAACCATGTAATTAGAGTATTCCATAATAATAGGTATAGCTGACACAAACTTTATAAACAGAAAGATTCTTACCTCTGATAAAAATAAATAATAAGGGGCTGGGAAGGTGGCTTAGTGGTAGAGCACTTGCCTTGCATGCATGAGGCCCTGGGTTCGATTCCTCAGCACCACATAAGCAAAAAGAAAAAAGCCGGAAGTGGCGCTGTGGCTCAAGTGGTAGAGTGCTAGCCTTGAGCTGAAGAGCTGAGGGACAGCGCCCACGCCCAGAGTTCAAGCCCCATGACCGACCAAAAAAAAAAAAAAAAGAACATGGAAGCCTGGAGCCCATAACATGCCTGCCAATCCTAGCTACCCAGGAAGCTAAGATCTGAGGATTGTGGTTCAAAGCCAGCTTGGGTAGGAAAGTCCATGATTTTTTCTTTTCTTTCTTTCTTTTTTTTTTTTTTGTTGGGCATGGGGCTTGAGCTCAGTGCCTGTACACTGTCCCTAAGCTTCTTTTGCTCAAGGCTGGAGATCTACCACTTGAACCACAACGCTACTTCCAGCTTTTTCTGTTTTTATGGTGCCGAGAAATCAAACCCAGGGCCTCATGCATGCAAGGCAAGCACACTATCACTGAGCTACCTTCTCAGCCGTTCTTACTCATAATACCAAGTTTTTTTTTCAAAACGTGTATGTGTCTGTGTGTGTGTGTGTGTAATTTTTGATTGTGGGGCTTGAACTCTGGCCAAGTTTTTTTTTTTCAAAACTAGTATGTGTGTGTGTGTGTGTGTGTGTGTGTGTGTGTGTGTGTGTGTGTGTGTGTAATTTTTGATTGTGGGGCTTGAACTCTGGGCCTGGCAGCTGTGCCTCAGCAATTCAGCTCAAGGCTAGCACTCTACCACTTGAGTCAGAGTGCCACTTTCTGGTTTTCTGGTGGTTAATTGGAGATCAGAGTCTCATAGACTTTCCTGCTTGGTCTGGCTTCAAACTGCAATCCTCAGATATTAGCCTCCTGAGTAGCTAGGATTATAAACATGAACCAAATTTTCTTCAATCAAGTTTGATTTGTTTTTCTTTTTCTTTCTTTTTGGAGGGGGTGAGGGGGGAGGTCGTGGAGATGAACTCAGAGCTTGGGAGTTGCCCCTGAGCTTTTCTGCTCAAGGTTAGCACTCTGCTACTTGAGCCACAGCTCCACTTCCTTGATTTTTATGTTATTATATATTTTTAATTTTTTTCGTTGTCAGTACTGGGGCTTGAACTCAGGACCTTGCTCTCATGTTTAGCTTTTTTTTTTTTTTTTTTTTTTGCTTAAGGCTACCTTTCTTTTTGTTTGGGTTTTTTTTTATTGTAAAGGTGATGTACAGAGGGGTTACAGCTATATAAGTAAGGAAAGGAGTATAATTCTTGTCGAATATTGTTGCCTTCCTCATTTTCTTCCCCTCCCCCTCCCCCCCAGACTGATTTTCTGACATACCTTTGGTGGTTAATTGTGGAGATAAAAATCTCACAGACAACTCACTCCTGCCTGTAATCTTAGCTATTCAGGAGGCTGAGATCTGAGGATTATGGTTCAAAGGCAACCCTGGCAGGAAAGTCCATGAAACTTTCATCTCTGATTAACCACCAGAAAACCGGAAGTGGAATGGTGGCTCAAAGTGGTAGAGTGCTATCCTTGAGCAAAAGAGCTCAGGAACAGAGCTCAAGTCCCTGAGTTCAAGCCCCACAACCAGCAAAAAGAAAAAAAAAAGAATCTCAGACTTTCCTGCCTGGGCTGGCTTTGAATCTCCATCCTTAGAACTCAGCGCTCTGAGTAACTAGGATTACAGATGTGAGCTACCAGCACCCAGCTCAAGTTTGATATTGACGTAACTCAGCATCCCTGCCTCTGCCTTGTCCCCTAAAGCCAATCTTAACAGCAAAAACAGAATGATTCAATTTCTTGTTCTTATTCTTTGCATTCAAAATCAGTTTGTGTGCATGCCTGCGTGTGTGCCTGAGTGTGTGTGTGTATATGTGTATATGTGTGTGTCCATCCTGGGACTTAACCTCAGGGCCTGGGTATTGTTTCTGAGCTTTTTTGCTCAAAGCTAGTGCTCTATCACTTGAGCCACAGCTCTACTTCTGGCTTTTTTTTTTTCTTGCTAGTTAATTGGAGATATGAGCTTGGCCTTAAAAAAAAAAAAAGCCATGGCTTTTCTTACCAGGCTGGCTTGGAGCTGCAATCTTTAGTTGTCAGCCTTCTGAGTAGCTAGAATTACAGGTGTGAGCCACCTGATACCCCAGCTTTAAAATCAGTATTTGAGAAGATTTTTCTGGTTTTCTTCAGAAATTTTAAAAAACTATGGTGCTGAGAAGTACGGACCTCATTCAGTTTGTCTAATTCAGAAATCAGCATTTGTCATGGAAAGGTGTGAGAGAAAGCTGAGCTACCCAGACTGGGGGAGTGGATGCTACCAGGTAAGGTACATGCTTATTATAATTATACCAAATGGATGCTTTTCTCTTGTGGTCTTTATTTATTAAGTTATGTTTTCTGTATTTTATATATTTTACTGATCATTAACTTATTTTGGTTATTTGTGTAATTGCTAGTTTAAGTGCAGTAAAAATATTGTCATTTCTTTGAGACAAATTGCCTTGGAACATAGGTTTAAAAATAAACATAATTGGGGCTGGAAAGGTGACTCAGTGGTAGAGCACTTGCCTTGCATGCATGAGGTCCTGGGTTGGATTCCTCAGCACTACATAAGCAGAAAAGGCCGTAAGTAGTGCTTTGGCTTAAGTGGTAGAGTGCTAGCCTTGAGCTGAAGAGCTGACAGTGCCCAGGCCCAGAGTTCAGGCCCCATGAGGGACAAAAAAAAAAAAAAAAACGTAAATAAATGAATAAAAAAGAAAAATAATTATACTACATTAGTTAAGTTCTATTGTAATTTTACTTCTGGGCATATGTCCTAAGGAAATAATGGTAAATGTGTAATTTTGTTCTTGAACAGATATTACTTTGTAGTGAGGAAAATGTACATTTTTATTTCAAAAGATTTGAAGAAAGCATCAGTTATAATAATTAGTAAGTCAACTGCTGATTAATAATAATTATTTCTCCCTGAAGACATAGTACAGTGGTAAAGCACATGCTGCTTACACGCACAAGGCCTCACATTAATCCAAAATAACACACACACACACACAGCCCTGAAATTAGAACTTTGAAGAAGAAAAACCACTTTTTTCTTAGTTATCTATATATATGTCTGATACTTAGTGTCTGTGTACCTTAAGAACTGATCAAGATGCAGGAAATCTTTAACTTAGGGCCATGCAAGTCAGTGAACTTTCCCTACCCACTAACAGATATCTGGGAAGAGATTGATTGTGAGATTGAAGAATAGCTGCAAGATCTAAATGGACTTCTTATTTAGTTAATTAAAAATTTTAATTGTTATTATAAAGGTGATATACAGAGAGGTTATAGCTACATAAGTTAGGTAATGAGTACATTTCTTTCTGGACAATGGCACCCCTTCCCTTGCTCTCTCCCAATTTTTCCCTCCCATCCCCACCCACAAGTTGCATAGTTCATTTTCAACATGATGTCTTTTTTTTTTTTTTTGGTTGGTCGTGGGGCTTGAACTCTGTCCCTCAGCTCTTTAGGTCAAGACTAGCGCTTTACCACTTGAGCCACAGCGCCACTTCTGGTTTTCTGGTGGTTTTTATTGGAGATAAAGTTGTGGGCCTGGGCCCTGTCCCTCAGCTCTTCAGCTCAAGGCTAGTGCTCTACCACTTGAGCCACAGCGCCACTTCTGGCTTTTTTCTTTTTGCTTATGTGGTGCTGAGGAATCGAACCCAGGGCCTCAGGTATGCAAGGTAAACGCTCTACCACTGAACCACCTTCCCAGCCCCAGCTTCATGGGATTTCTGTTCATTTCTCTTTTCACTTTGTTGGATCCTATCTCTTGGTGGGTTTTTGAGGACTATATAAGCAAGAATAATTTGGAAACCTCATGTATCTGCAAACCTCACTGTACCACCATCATTCCCAATTATAGCAAAACTTTGTCTCTAGGGGGCTGGGAAGGTGGCTCAGTGGTAGAGTGCTTGCCTTGCATGCATGAGGCTCTGGGTTCAATTCCTCAGCACCACATAAGCAGAAAAAGGTGGCTCAAGTAGTAGAGTACTATCCTTGAGCTGAAAACGTAGAGGGACAGCACCTAGGCCCAGAGTTCAGGCCCCATGACTGGCAAAAAAAAAAAGAAAGAAAGAAAAAAAATTGCCTCTGCTCAAGGAGGATCTCTTGCTGAGTCCATGAATTTAGTTGGCAGAAGACAGATGAACAGGAGGAAAACTCCAGTTTATTTAGTAAAGTTCTATGGGACATACAAGCCTTCACAAGGAAATGAAAAACCAAACAAATGGTCCAATGTGTATGATTTTATATCAAGTATAAAAAAGGAGACAATTATGGGAAAGGAACTAATGGATATGGGATGGCTAAAGGAAAACAAGAGCTACTTTTACAAGGTTGGTTGTTCAGAATTCTCTCAACTCTTGACTACTTATCTCTGGTGATATTGATGTTTCTTTCTTTCTAGAACAGGAAGAACGTCTTTCATGTGGGAGTTACATCTTCTGCTTTCCCAAAGAAAGAGCCTTTAGCTCTAAAATAATGTCAAAATGGCATGTTTGGTCTGATAGTATTCCTCAATAGTTTGGCTCAATATAGCTTTCTTTTAAAAAATCATTTTCCATATACTTCTGAAGGTGTCTAGTTTTCAGTGTCTTTCTGATTTTTTTTTATTATATGTAATCTTTTTTTTCTTTTCTCTCTAGAAGCTGTTAAATCCTCTCCTTTCTTTTTCCCCACTCTCCACTATGTGTTCAGAGCTTCCCAGTTGATTTCCAATTAGTTCTTTTTTTTTTTTGTCAGTCGTGGGGCTTGAACTCTGGGCCTGGGCGCTGTCCCTCAGCTCTTCAGCTCAAGGCGAGCACTCTACCACTTGAGCTATAGCACCACTTCCGGTTTTCTGGTGGTTTATTGGAGATAGGAGTCTCATGGTCTCTCCTGCCCGGGCTGGCTTTGAACTGTGATCCTCAGATCTCAGCCTCCTAAGTAGCTAGGATTACAGGCATGAGCCATCAGCGCCCGGCTCCAATTAGTTCTTGAATGTAAATAAACTGCTAAAGATCACCAAAAACAGACTCAGCCCTTCATAAACTAGAGTTTATAATCTTTCTAACTGTAGTCCTTATATCTAGATTCTACTTATACAAGTAGCTGACTTAAAAGACTCAAGTAAGCTGAATCAAAAACAGCAACAGGAAAATCTAGTTTGTACCGCAGAATACATGGAAGCCCAAGAATTGCTAGCACCAGGAAGTCAGAGGATACTAGCCTGGTAAAAAAGCAAGACCCTTTGCTGAATAATTTAAAAAATTTGTCAGTAATGGGGCTTGAACTCCAAGCCTGGGCACTGTCCCTGTGCTCTTTTGCTCAAGGCCAGCATTCTACCACTTTGAGCCATAAGTGCCACTTTCGGTTTTCTAGTGGTTGGAGATAAGAACCTCACAAACTGTCTTGCCTAGGCTGGCTTTGAACCAAGGTCCTCAGATCTCAGCCTCCTGAATAGTTAGGATTACAGGTGTGAGCTACCAGCATCCAACATGAGAAATTTCATATCCTAGAACCTTACTGACCTGAATTTTTTCCCATTTGAAGGTTTCTTGTTCTCCCCAAGGTCTGAAGGTTTGGGTCCAAGACACTTCATATTTATGTAGCCGGGCGGGGCAGGTCCTCCCAGTCCGAATTCAGATGAATGGCTGGATTCACGATGGGAACCTGCTCTGCCCATCATGCTGGGACTTCTGTGAGCAGTGTCCACCAGAAACAGACCCTCCAGCTGCCAACCTCACCAGAGCTCTTCCACTGGGTGAGTGCTCTCTGTGCTTGAAGGAAAGAGAGACATTCCCTTTAAGGGAAGGTCCTCATCTGTTGAAAAGTCTTCCTAGTGTAAGGTAGATAAGTGACACTGCTACTTTGTATAGCCAGGGTAAGAAATGTGCTGTATAAGAAGCCTGACCCTCATCAAAGAACTCATTGAGAGTTAAAAAAAAAAAAGTGGATGGGTCATCCATTCATTTTGAAATTAAGAGTAAACAAAATTCTTATCATAGGATAAGCAACCAAATATATGTTAGTTGTATCATGACTCTATGACTCTGAGAAGACATTGAGAGAAACACTTTTTTTTTACTCTAACCTGGTGGATGCATCTTTTCTTCCTCCCTATGTATTCTGTTCCTCTGTATTATAAAAAAAAAAGGCGGGGGGAGACTGAAAACATAGTTCAAATGGTAGAGCACCTGCCTAGTAAGCAGAAGGCCCTGAGTTCAAATCCCAGTAACATAATACAAAATATAATATGTGTTTCAAGAAGTCACTTGATGCTTTTAAGGTAGTCCTGTCCATCTCCTAATAATCACCTCTACTCTTCTGACAGCATTTAAATGTTATGGTTTAATAAAAAAATACCTGTTGAAAGTCAATTTTTTTGTTTTCAACCCTAGATCTTTGTTCCCGTTCTTCTAGCCTGGTGGTCACCCTCTGGCTTCTTCTAGGCAATCTGTTTCCCCTGCTGGCCGGATTTCTCCTGTGTGTGTGGCATTAGGAATGGAAAAGTGAACTCTCAAGATGTTCACTATGTCATGCTCCTGTGAACAGAACACAAAATCTTAGTGAATGCTTCTCTATGCAGATGGCACAAGTGGCATTCCTGCCTTTGGCTTGGAACTGTTGACCACAGTCAGACCCTGAACCAAAGCTTCAGTCCTCATCAGCCTCACAGCCACCAGAGTCTGAAGAGGATAAGGATTGCAAGTCACCAAGTCTTGGTGCTTAGCATACATAATCTCCTGAAGTTTTCCTCTGAAAATGGGATCATTGGAATTCTCAGAGTGATTGCATACCTCAGCATTTTCATTAACCTAAGAAATGGGAAAGTTCATCTTCCCACACTGAAGTAACTTCACAACAACTACATTTTGCAAGCTATGGATCCAACTCTCAAAGTATAAGATGTCCTTTGATTTACAGGAAATAATTGAATTGAGATTTCTGCATCACTATTACATCTACTTAATTTAATGGGTGTATGTGGTACACTGAAATCATTATCTGAGTTGCTTGTTCTGAAGAATTTTAAATTAGATCTTTTAAATCTTATGATTTAACCATGCTTGCCTTTTTTGCCAGCTATGTGGCAGATTACCACAGTGGTGTTAGTGTTGCCTGCAGCACAGACTGGTTTCCATTAGAGATCTACTTCTATTAGCATTCCCATTATTTTAACAGTGGATTGAAAAATGTGGAAACGAGTAAAACACACTGCTCTGTAAAAACACTGACATCATTCGAACAGAAAAGAAGACAATTGTATGTCTTTTTTCAGAAAATAATTATGACGACTATAATCTTAAGAAAAGCAGAACTATCAGTGTGGATCAAAAGAAATTTTGATAATGATAGGTAGGCAACTATTTCCGGGTAGGCTAAGGAGATGTTACAGAAGAATTCCTAATATCTAAAAATTATCTTCTGGAAAAGAAGAAAAATGTAAATCAAAGCAAGTTGGCCCAAGCTGGGCACTGGTGGTGTATGCCTATAATCCTAGATGCTCAGTAGGCTGAGATCTGAGGATCAAAGTTCAAAGCCAAGCATAAAATCTATGAGACTTTTATATCTAATTAACCAGCGAAAGCCAAAAGTGAAGGTATGGCCCAAGTAGTATATTGTGCTAGCCTTGAACAAAAAAGCCAAGTAAGAGCACAAGGACACAAATTGAAGCCCCATTACTGGTACAAAACAAAACAAGATAGTTCTAATTATTTACTAGTCAGAAATTGCTGCATGTTCAGTGTACAGTCTGCTAGGCTCTATTGTGGCTCAGTCCACAGAAGTTGGAAGATTGCCTTTGATTTAAATGTCTGTTCCCTCATGCATTTGACATTCCTGTCACCACACAGATTCTGTGAATCAATTCTGTTCTAATACCAGAGCTTGTTTGGTATTATTACCTGTTAGGAATTCAGTGGTGGAATTCTTTAATGACAGATGATGCTTAGTTTTTTTCTCTGAAGATAGTCATTTTTAGCCTGGTGCCAGTGGCTCACACCTGTAATCCTAGCTATTCAGGAGGCTGAGGTCTGAGGATCATGGTTCAAAGCCAGCCCCTATGATACTCTTATATCTAACAACTCAAAAACAGGAAGTGGTGCTGTGGTTCAAAGTGGCAGAGCTCTAACCTTGAGCAAAAGAGCTCAGACACACGCCCAGGCCCTGAGTTCAAGCCCCACAACTGACAAAAAATAAATAAAAGTCATTTTCTGTGACACAACACAACACTTGGACAAGCTTCCCTTTTTCTCTCCTTCCTTCCATTTCAGTTATGCATTTAAGAGTAATGCATTTAAGAAATTGTGCTACATGAGCAAAGCAGCAAAATACTGAGAATGAATTCCAGTTATTTGATAGTATAGCCAAATGTAAAGGCCCAGCAAAAAGAAAAGCCACTTGTTTATTTTTTTTTATTTTTTTTATTTTTTGCCAGCCCTGGGGCTTGGATCAGGCCCTAGGCGCTGCTGTCCTTGAGCTTCTTTTGCTCAAGGCTAGAGCTGTACCACTTGAGCCACGGCACCACTTCTGGCATTTTCTGTATGTGGTACTGAGGAGTCAAACCTAGGGCTCCATGCATGCTAGGCAAGCACTGTACCACTAAGCCACATTCCCAGCCCCACCACTTGTTTTTTGTTTTGTTTTGTTTTTTGTCCGTCGTGGGGTTTGAACTCTGGGCTTCGGTGCTGTCCCTGCACTCTTCATCTCAAAGACGAGCACTCTACCATTTGAGCCACAGCGCCACTTCCAGTTTTTTCTAATGGTTTATTGGAGATAAGAGTCTCACAGACTTTCCTGCCCAGGCTGGTTTTGAACCACGATCCTCAGATCTCAGCCTCTTGAGTAGCTAGGATTATAGGCATGAGCCACCAATGCCTGGCTCCACCACTTGTTTTTAAATGTAGAACTTTGAAATGTATGTTTGCATATAATTGGAGGTATTTGTCATTGTGGAAAGCCGAAGCCCCCAGACCTAGTCAACTTTGGCTGAAGAGATCTCAGTGATGTTTTGCAGACCAATGCCCAGTGTTCTGCCTATGCCATGCAGTCTTTAAATTGTGCAAGGTCAGAGAAGAATACAGAGGATATTTTTAAAGAAATGTACAATAAATTTATATGCCTATTATGATTATGAACCATCCTGTAAAGTTGTGTAAAGCATTTCACCAAAAATACAATTAATTGGTAATATATTTGAGATTCACAGTGAGAGACTTGAGTGTATTTTGACTGTTGTGCAGTTACACCATTTAGGTAGTATGGTTTCCAAGCATGGTGCTTTTTATACTTGAAATATATTTTTGCTTTATTTTTTATTGACATATTTGCACTAATGAATTTATGGAGAAATTATTATAGATGACTTTTTTGTATATGTATTTATTAAGCTTGGAATCTGGTGTCCCCGTGTTTTCTCTGTAGAAATATGAAATTCAGTGAAGCATGCTGTCAAGAAATCATGAGTTCCTGAGGACAGCTAACTGCACTAGTAGTCCTGGCCTCTTCAGCAAGGCTCATTGTGGTTGCTTGTCACTGATTCTGATTTAGAAGGACACAGAATTTGCTTTAAAATATATATATATATATATATATATATATATATATATATATATATATTTATACATATATATACACACACACACACATATGGCAAATTTTAGTCACTTAGAATATGATAGTGAAACAAAGACTTAAAATGTGAGCTTTCAGTGCAGAATTATTGGTATAGAATTCAGTTGTGAACCGAAGAATGTGAACTGACCTCAGTGCTGGTATACTATGGCTGGTTAGTCCCTTCAGTTGAGCAAAGACAAAACCAGACAGCTGTGTATAAGACTGAACTAGTAGCAGCCAAGGCAGAAATGGCATGGAGCCGGGTAGAATGAAGGACAGTAGGTTTGGGGACAGTATACAGGAATCTCTTCCAACTCATAAAATGGTCAGTGTTTAAATGGACTGCCTCAGTTTTCAGTTCAGACTTAGATTCATTTTGATTGTTTCAAGGTCCAAGTTGTCAAAATAGCATGTAATTTGTCTCAGGTTTTTTAGAACAATTTGCAGGAAGAAAGCAAAAGCCATGTCAGTAGTCCTTGAGCTGACAGCTTTATAAATCCTGGCAAGCAGTTTGGTAGTCTTCACGTAGATCCTCTAATATTCTCTGGGAAGATACATCCTTTTTCCTTGCCTACTTCTTAGAATCAGTAACCCTTACATGATGTTAAGACCAAATGGACATTCTAAAAACATTATAAATTATGCTTGACATTAGTTTTCAGCCTCTGTTGGCTTAAAGGATATCAATATTTGAAGATGAAATATAATTTTATAAGATTAGTTTTAGGAGGGTACATAAGTATATTCTGTGAAATTTCATCAATGTTGTCTTTGATATTAGAAGACTTACCAATTGATGCCATCTGTAAAACAAATAGGTGATTTCTCTAATAACTAATGCTCATCCAGAATTGCAAGGTCACTGCTGGCTCTGATAACCTTCCTGGAGTGTGGCAGCCTGTGTGTTGTGTTCATCATGGCATCTTGTGCTTGATTCCTTACCCACACACATCTTCGGAAACTGATGGACAGAGAAGTGTTGTCATTGAGGGCAGTTGAGTGATCTGGATAGAAGGAGATGGACTTCAGGACCAGCCCCACAGCCCACCTCACAGTGGGCACTGGCCATTCCTGCCATGACTTTGCAGCCCAGGAAGACTGTGACATAGTTTGATAAAGAATGTGCTTCTCATTCTGAAGAAAAACTTACTGAAAGGAAGATTTTTTTAAAAAAATTAATATATATATATATATGTACCTATTGGGTCAGCATTGGGGAGGGAGTGGTGAATTCTTTTCTGTTTACATTTTTAATAAGTAAAATGGAAGATTTAAGAATTATTCTTTATGGTATGGAATATTAAGTGTAGTATATTCCTTAGAATAATACAACTTTAATAAAAAGTAATTTACATGTTTACTGTGTAACACCATCAGTGTTTTTTTTCAAGTATCACAGTGTTTATTGATAGATGCAAGTATATAAAATTAGGGCATGAACATGACTTGATAAATTAAGTAGACTTAATTTCAATACTATAATAAGAGGGACCAATTCAAATTCTCACCATTTGTTTCACACCCACAAAAACCACCAAGGGCATTAATGATCTCTCAAAACTGATCAGCTTTGTGCAAGTAAACCATGTTTCTTTTAAAAAGACTTGTGCATTTGCCCAGGCTCAAGGATATTAAAATCTAGCGCATAAAGCCCATTACCAGAGGTAGAAATACAGGCAATATACTATTACAGCAACAATCATCAATTACAGCTAAGAATTTTTCTGTAACAACCAAATGGATAATCAAATATTGCAACAACTCAAGTATTACTGAGCAAAGTGCATTTCTACAGTATTCAGTGTTGCTATTCAGTTTTCTAACTTAAAACAGCCTATGATAACTGGCAGCAAAGAAGGTCCTTGCAATAGACTGCCTCTGCTTGAGAACTTATGATGTAATTATTGCATGCTGCTAATATACTATCTAAGGGGCTGGGAAGGTGGCTCAGTGGTAGAGCGTTTGCCTTGCATGCTCGAGGCCCTGGGTTCAATTCCTTAGCCCCACATAAGCAAAAAGAAAAAAGCCGGAAGTGGCGCTGTGGCTCAAGTGGTAGAATGCTAGCCTTGAGCTGAAGAGCTGAGGGACAGTGTCCAGGCCCAGAGTTCAGGCCCCACGACCGGACCCAAAATATCTATCTATCTATCTATATATACATATATATATATGTATATATACTATCTAAACGTTAAAGATACTCCTAAAATATTTGATGGTAGACTATGATTAAGACATTACACTACAAAAAAAAACCTTATGCAGAAGGAAACCCTTACTGACGTGCTTCTTTAAATATTGTGAAAACATTACAGCAGAATGAATTTTTGCAGTGGTTAGGTCAAATGCAGTTACATCATAGCAACAGTATGTTTTGCACAATTTAAGGCTTTGGCTGGTTCTTTAGTCAGCTCTTCTTCTGATTCTTCTTCAGCAGTTTCTAGCCAGGTTAGCCACTGATTCACCTGGAACAAAGCCTTGCCTTTGCCTGGAAACTCTTGGGTTATATCTTCTTTCCAAGCCAAGAAAGCTTCCTCTTCAATAATTTCCATATCATAGAAATGAACAACAAAATGGAGTAACATGCCTTTTGGGAAGTTGCTGTTGTAACAGTGCACCTGCAGAGCATACAGGGCACTGACCTGTAGATCAACATGATCGTGAAGGAATTTCTGCATCACTGGCTTGAAAGAAAGAAGCAGTTGTTTTTCCTGCTCTAACTGTTCTTTGGAAGGAGCAGAGGGAGAATCTGTTTCACCACTGGGTGGGCTTACTTCACTAGAAATATACTGTAAGAAGCTAGTCATTAAGATGTTCACAAATCCTTTATCTATATGAGGTTTGGGAGAGATGTTATCTTTAATCCATTTATATATGGTTTGAGGGGATGGATCCAATTTTATTTGCTTTAAAAGTTCCTTCTCCAATTTGAGAAGTGGGAATAAGAAACTTAGTCCCTTTCCTTCCAAAATTTCCAACATATGGTCCTTATTCTGATGAATTTCTGGGAGCATTTTCTGCATATTGACCTTGCTTTGTTTAATAAAAAGTAATTTACATGTTTATTGTGTAACACCATCAGTGTTTTTAAAACTGGAATGAGAAACGCAAATGTAGTTGTGAACTCTGCGTGGGGAAGATGAAGTAGTTTGTAGAAATACAGTTTTTACTTACATGTAAGTAGGGCTGGTGTGTGTGTGGCTCAAGTGATAAAGTACTGCCTAACAAGCCCAAGGCCCTAAGTTGGAAGCTCAGTATCACCAAAGAGAGATGAAGTAAAATATGACATATGTAAAGCTACAGGTAATCGCCCTTATAAAATTAAGCAGGGAAGGAAGCAGGCTAAGGCAGTTCACAAAACTATTTGTTCTAAGCAGCAGAACAAGGTATCATTGCCTCACAACACACACAGTGCATTCAAGTACCACATTCTAACTGGTGGCAACAAGTGGCTGTAGTCAGTACGGTTCTTCCTCTAACCTGGCTATGGTATGAGAGCACCTGCAGAGCTGTACCTTTCCCATGTGCACTTAGTCATTCTGCCTGTGATGCGGAGGAGCCAATCATTTTGTGAAACTAATTGTTGAACTGACATCCTTATGGGAATTATCTAAGAATTAGATGCTTTAAAGGTTTAACTATTTTATATAATTAGCTAAAGATTGTATGCAACGAATTACTTCAAGCCAGATGCTGGTACTTCACACCTGTAATCCTAGCTACTCAGGAGACAGATCTGAGATTGAAGTTCAAAACCAGCCCTGGCAGGAAAGTCTGTGTGACTTTATCTCCAATTAACCATCAAAAAGCTGGAAGTAGAGGCATAGCTCAAGAGGCAGAGCACCACCCTGGAGTACAAAAGCCAGAGAAGAGTCCAAATCTCTTCAGCTGTAAGCCCCAGTATCAACACACACACACACGGAGGGGAAGATATATTTTTTTCTTTTCGTACTTTTTTATTGTAAAAATACTGTACAGAGGGGTTACAGTTACATGAGCAAGGCAATGAGTACATTTCCTATTGAGCATTGTTGCATCCTTTTGTTTTTCCCCTACCATCCCTTCCCTCCCACCTCCTCAACTACCACCCGCCCTGTACCCCCTCCCCCCACCCAAGTTGTTTTTTGTCAGTCCTGGGACTTGAACTCTGAGCCTGGGCACTTGTCCCTCAGCTCTTCAGCTCAAGGTGAGTGCTCTACCACTTGAGCCACAGCACCACTGGTTTTCTGGTGATTTATTGGAGATAAGAGTCTCACGGACTTTCCTACCTATGCTGGCATTGAACTGCAATCCTCAGATCTCAGCTTCCTGAGTAGCTAGGATTACAGGCATGAGCCACAGGTGCCCAGTCTATTTTTTTTTTTAATTTTTGGGAAGGTGGCTTAGTGGTAGAGTGCTTGCCTTGCATGCATGAGGCCCTGGGTTTGATTCCTGAGCACCACATAAAGTGTCAGCAGTGGTGCTGTGGCTCAAGTGGTAGAGCACTAGCCTTGAGCTGAAGAGCTCAGGGACAGTGCCCAGACCCAGAGTTCAAGCCCCATAACCAACAACAACAAGAAAAATTTTGTTATAAAGGTGATGTACAACCGTTATATGTTATAGACTGTGATAGACAATTTGCTCCAGGAAAGTTAGAATGAACTTGTGACTTTAAATGAGCATCATTATTCCACAATACTGTGAAATTTGGGAAATTATGTAATCACTTAATCACAATTAAAAAAAAAAAAAGAACCTCGGGGAAGGTAGGGAGGGAAGGGATGGTAGGGGGAAAACAATGGAGGGGGTAACAATGCTCAAGAGGAAGTGTACTCATTACCTTACTCATGTAACTGTAACCCTCTGTATAGTATCATTACAATAAAATTAAATAAATAAAGGTGATGTACAGAGGGGTACGGATAAAGAGTATATTTCTTTTTGGACAATGTCATCCTTCCCTCCCATTTTTTTCCCTCCTATCCCCACCACAAGTTGTATAGCTCATTTTCAACATAATGTCTAGTAAGTAGCATTGCTGCATTTGTTCACCCTTTGTCCCTCCATTTCTGTGTCTCCCTTTATACTTCCAAAGATGTATAAATGAACAAAAAGAATAAGAAAAAAAGAAAGCAAAAATGACTAAAAAGAAAGCCTCTTGTGGGGCTGGGAAGGTGGCTCAGTGGTAGAGCGCTTGCCTTGCACGCATGAGGCCCTGGGTTCGATTCCTCAGCACCACATAAGCAGAAAAGGCCAGAAATGGCGCTCAAGTGGTAGAGTGCTAGCTTGAGCTGAAAAACTGAGGGACAGCACCTAGGCCGAGAATTCAGGCCCTACAACTGACCAAAAAAAAAAAAAAAGGCTCTTGTTTTCCTGTTAATTTCAATAAATATTATTTGTTTTTTGTTTTTGTTTTGCTAGTCCTGAGGCTTGAACTCAGGGCCTGTGTACTGTCCCTGAGGTTCTTTTGCTCAAGGCTAGCACTCTATCACTTGAGCCACAGCCCTACTTCCAGATTTTTCTGCTTCTGTGGTGCTGAGGAATTGAACCCAGGGCTTCAAGCATGTTAGGCAAGCGCTCTACCACTAGGCCACATTCCCTGCCTGATAAATATCTTGTATAATAAGGTACACATAGGCATTGTGCCACTCTGTTCCTTCCCTAAGAGTACCCTCCTTTGGTCTCACTGTGTGTGAGGCATTCACATACAGTGTATAATTTATTATGTCCTGGTGTATTTTAAATCTGACTTCCACATCTCTCTCTGACCTTGGCCTACCTCACTTAACATGATTTGTTCTAGGTCCACCCATTTCCCTGAAAATGGCATAGTATTTTTTCTAATGGCTGTGTAACATTCCATTGTGTATAGGTACCACATTTTTTTGGATCCACCCATCTATTATAGGACATCTGAGCTCTTTCCACAACTTGGCTATTATGAATAGTGCAGCAAAGAGCATGGCTGTGCAAGTATCTTTATGGTATCCTGGCTGGATATTACTTTCTTATGTGAGAAGTTTCCCTCAGACAAGATTCTGTAGTATTTTTCTTGATCTTATGGGTTTTTGTTTTTTCATTTTCCCTTGCTCTGCAGGTCTAACTTTTCCTGCCATTCCTCCTGTTCCAAGATTCCCTCCTCTATGCTTGTTGAAGCAAGACAAGAAGAGCATATCCCCTGCCTGCCCCCCAACACGTTCTCAACCCCTGCCATGTCTACTGCCCTTCCCTTTGCCAGCGCTTTGAGGTTCTTTCAACTTCTGTACCATGTGGTTTTGCCAACAGGGAAGAAAATGTCCAGGGCCCCAAACAAGATGAGACCAGTTGTTTCATCCCAGCTTCTTAATACCACTTGGATGCTCAGCATGATTCATCACTGGTAAGCTGGCACAGCTGCAAAATCCGTCCTGGGTTTGCTTCTGACCTCCCTGCTCCCTCTCTCAGTAGATCCTTCCTCCTTCCCCCAGGAAGCAAGGGTCTCCACTGACAAAATCCTAAAGGCCCAGACTCTTAAACAGTCCTCCCAAACTGGGAGCTTCTCCCCAAATTGCGCCTCATTCTAAAACTCCCTGACTAGTCATGATGGAACATCCAGTCTCCCTCTCCCTGATTTCTAGAAATTCCCTTTTGTTATATTCAGTCACAGGATTTGCATAGCAAATCCTGACCCTGGAGTATGGGTATGTCATGGGGCCTCGCAGGGCCAGTGCCAGCTGATCTAAGCCCACACCTGGAAAGTTAAGCCTCCTGCTCTCCTGCATCCACAATGCACAAATCAGCAAGTGTCCTTTTCCCATCTGTTTAGCTTCCATCCTCTCTGGCTTGAATTGGCTTTTAAAGTACTTGTTGCCAGTCTTTGCTCTTACTATGTAGCAAAGTTGAGATTTGATTTGATTTGGTTTGTATCATGAGGCACTTCTGAGGGGAGCAAGGCCAGTTGCTTTTGTCACTTGGCCTGTGATGGATGAGTTTCTACTTTTCTGGCCACATGCACCACAGCTATAGGCTGAACTAACCTGTCTTCTGAAAAATTATGTCATTCCCTTCTAATTTAACCTAAAAGATGTTCAGTTTTGGTGCTGAGAAAGGGAAACAAGGCAATTTCTGAACTGTCGTAACTTAATTGTATGAGGATAGAAAGGAAGAGAGATGGGGAGGTGAAGCAGTTGACAAATGAATCACTTTTTTTTTAAGAGCTAGGGATTGAAGTCAGGCCTTGTGCATGCTATCTCAGGCCTGTTTTCATAATGTTGGATGCATGTTACAACCCTAATACATGCTACTCAAACCACTGCAGTTATTCATGCCAAGTAAAAATTTTCTGGGCTGTTAGCCCAATGAACCTGGAGGCAACAAGTCCCCTCCCTGTACAATGCCCTCCTGCCCCAGAGCTATACAGAATCCTGCCCCTCTTATTTGTAGCCAATGCTTTTGGAGGAATTTAAAGGCTCGAAAAAGTTAAAGAGCTGGACTCTAATGGCTCACACCTGTAATCCCTGCTATTCAGGAGGCTGAGGTTCAAAGCCATCCTGAGTAAACAAATCTGAGAGCTCTTATCACCAATTAACTAGCAAAAAGCCAGAAATGGTGGAATAGTTCAAGTGGCAGAGCACCAGACTTGAGAGAGAGAGAAGAGAGAGAGAGAGAAACAAGAGCAGGAGTTCTTAAGTTCTAAGCCCCAATCCTGGCACAAAAAGGAGAATAAGGAGGAAGAAAGGGAGGGAGGGAGGGAGTGAGGAAGAGTGGGAGGGAAGTAGAGAAAGAGAGAAAGGGAGAGAAAAGAAAGGAGGGAATGGGGGCTGGGAAGGTGGCTCAGTGGTAGAGTGCGTGCCTTGCATGCCTGAGGCCCTGGGTTCGATTCCTCAGCACCACATAAGAAAAAAGAAAAAAGCCAGAAGTGGCACTGTGGCTCAAGTGGTAGAGCGCTAGCCTTGAGCTGAAGAGCTGAGGGACAGCGCCCAGGTCCAGAGTTCAGGCCCATGCTTGAACCCCCCCCCCCCAAAAAAAAAGAAAAGAGGGAAGGAAGGAAGAAAAAAGGAAGGAAAGAAAGAAAGAGAATGAAAGAAAGAAATCTAAAGAAATTAGACAAATAATTACATTTGGACATGCTTAAACGGCAGTCTAAACATTCACACTGTATGAACAAAAGAGGGTATTCTTAAGAGAGGATCACAAGGGCATATGTGCATATAAAATGATATTTATCGAAATGAACTCCAAGAAAGAGGTTTTTGTTTCATTTTTTACTTGTTTTTTTGTTGGTTGTGGGGCTTGGACTCTGGGCCTGGGTGCTGTCCCTGAGCTCTTTAGCTCAAGGCAAAGGCTCTACCACTTGAGCCACAGCACTACTTCTGGTGGTTAATTGGTGATTAATGAGAGCTGGCTTAGAGCCGAGATCCTCAGATCTCAGCCTCCTGAGTAGTTAGGATTATAGGAGTGAGCCACCAACGCCCAGCAGGAAGAGGTTTTTTATTGTACTGTTTGTGATTCTTTCATTTTTCTGTCACTGTTTTTTATTTCTGTACCCTTTGTCTTGTATGTAAGTTTATCTGATTTGGAGAGGGGAGAGGGAAGCACCGAAATGGTAGAACAAAGGGTGAACCAATTCAGCAGTGAAACCCATTAGACACTATTGGAAATGAACTATACAACTTGGGGAGGGGGAAGTAGGGAGGGAAAAAACCTGGGAGAGAATGAGGGAGGGGGTAACTGTTCAAAAGGAAATTTACTCATTACCTGACTTAAGTAACCATAACCCCTGTGTACACCACCTTAAAAAAAAAAAGACTTAGAATTGCTTACAATGAAAAAAGCCCTCAAAAATGTTGACAGTAGGGCTGGAAGTATAGTTTGGTGGCAGAGTTCTTGTCAAGCAAGTAAGGGCCTAATTTCATCTCCAACGCTAAGAGAAAAATGGTAGGTTTTTGATGTCATCTGTCCTTAGATTATTTCATCGATTCATGCTAGATGGACTGGAGGTCTGTATGCCGTAAAGTTCCTAATTTTCAGGAAGATGGCATGACAGCTGTCTTATTTGTGGTGGGAAAATAATATTACTTATTTACATCAATAGCATGAATAAAGGCCATTTTTTCATATGCTGGAAACTCTTATAAGGACCCTCCTATAATTCCAAATTATTTCCCACTAGTTTAAAATAAAATGAAATGGTGGGGCTGGTTTATCCAACTCTATCCTTTTTTTTTTTTTTTTTGGTCAGTTATGGGGCTTGAACTCTGGGCTTGGGCACTGTCCCTGCATTCTTCAGCTCAAAGTGAGCACTCTACTGCTTGAGCCATAGCACCACTTCCAGTTTTCTAGTGGTTTATTGGAGATAAGAGTCTCAACAGACTTTCTTGCCCTGGCTGGCTTTGAACCATGATCCTCAGATTCCAGCCTCCTATGTAACTGAGATTACAGGTGTGAGCCACCGTCACCCGGCTCCAACTCTACCCTTTCTATGAGTCTAGCATGGGATGTCTCCTTTAAAGATTGCAGTCTTCCATCAAAAGTATAGCAAAAGGATAGCTAGTGAATTTATTTTTGGTCCTGTTTCTAAGAACCCGAAGACTTATACTTAGTTGTTTTCTTCTGGTTCTGGGAAGCAGTATGTGGCTTTGAGCAACAACTGAGCTGTTTCTACAAACATAATATAGAAATAAACGGTCACCATGACAACATCTTGCTCAATGCTTTGGTATCTGTCCTGACTGCTACCTTGTTCACAGATACTTTAGAATTGAAAATATCTCTTTGGCAAATCTGCTAGGCAGGTGCTCTACCACTGTGCCACACCCTTAGCTTTTTTTTTTTTTTTGCACTGGTTATTTCTTTTTTACTTCCTGCCCAGGTGCACACCTGAACCATGATGTTTGTTTTTTGTTTTGTTTTGTTTCGTTTTGTCAGTCATGGGGCTTAAACTCTGGGCCTGGGTGCTGTCCTTCAGCTGTTCAGCTCAAGGTGAGTGCTCTACCACTTGAGCCACAGTGCCATTTCCGGTTTTCTGGTAGTTAATTGGAGATAAGAGTCTCACAGACTTTCCTGCCCTGGCTGGCTTTGAACCTCGATTATCAGATCTCAGCCTTCTGATTAGGAGTTCAGGCGTGAGCCACCAGTGCCGGCTCATGATCTGCCTTTTGAAGCTTCCTTTCATAGCTAGAATAACAGATGTGTGCCACTGCACTCACTTATTGGTTGATAAGGGGTTTTATGAACTTTCCTGCTTGGACTGGCCTCAAACTAAAATCCTCTTGATCTCAGCCTCCCAAATAGGATTAGAGATGTAAACTACCAGCACCTGAGTTATGAGTATCTTTGTATTTAATGTAGCCCATAGATTCAGAGTCAATGTGATAGCTAGAGCTATCATTCAGTGGTAGAGCATGTGCTTAGCACATATGAGGACCTGGGTTTGATACTCAGAATCCTACCCCCTAAAAAAAGGATCAAAATGGCACCGCATCCATTATAGATGACCCTTGAATGTGTTGTTGAGCATAAGCCAGACACAAAAGGCCAAATGTTGTATGATTCCACTTGAGGAAGCTACCTATAGTCAAACTCAGAGAGATAGAAGGATAGTTGCTACCAGAGTCACCAGAATGAAAATCAGTATGGGAGAATGAAAATACTCTAGAGAAGATGGTGGCATTGGAACACAACAATGTGACTGACTTCAGGGAACAGCACTGAACTGTATACCTCAAAATAGTAAGTTGTGGCCGGGTGCCAGCGCCTCATGCCTATAATTCTAGCTACTCAGGAAGCTTAGATCTGAGGACCAGCTCCAGCAGGAAAGGGCATGAAACTCTTATCTCTAAAAACCTACTAAAAGCCAGAAGTGGCCCTGTGCCTCAAGTGGTAAACCACTAGCATTGAGAAGAAAAAAATGAGTTCAAGGCCCTGAGTTCAAGGCCCAGGACCAGCAAAAAAAAAAGGGGGGGAGGAATACTGGTCCAATTTCCCTGAGCTCAAAGCCTAGGGTCCAGGATCTTGCTGGGGCTTCCATCTATTATATCCCAGATCCAAAAGAGACTCCAAGACACCCAGTTAAAGGAGCTAGGAACTTTATTACCACCACACAGGGACCACTTTCTACCACTGGGAAGTAGGAGAATGGCCTTGAGCTCAGGGTAGGATGGATGGGTTTTTTGTTTTGTTCTGTTTTTTGTTGGTCAGGGGCTTGAACTCTGGGCGTGGGCGCTGTCCCTGCACTTTTCAGCTCAAGGCGAGCACTCTACCGCTTGAGCCACAGCACCACTTCTGGGTTTCTAGTGATTTATTGGAGATAAGAGTCTTATGGACTTTCCTGCCTGGGCTGGCTGTGAACTGCGATCCTCAGATCTCAGCCTCCTGAGTAGCTAAGATTACAGGTGTGAGCTACTGGCACCCGGCTTAGAATGGGTTTTTATAGGGGTAGGTTACATAGAATTATATAGATGAGCCAGGCAAGGCAGGTTGGGCACAATTTCATTGGTTGTGGTTATATGATCTTAAAATTCATTTGTTCTTTATGGTAAATATCATACCTAATAATTTGTAATAGGCAGCCCATAGTAGGACCACTTGGTGGTGGTCTTCAATTGATGAGCTTAAGGCCCTATTACTGAGGGAAGCAAGCCAGGTGACAGAAGCAGAACACAGCAAAAACATAACCTTGTGTCACAAGAGCATAGGCAAAACATAATCTTGTCTTGGTCAGCATGCCCAATTTATCAATGCTAATGACACTATTACAGAAATGATTTTTATTATAAGCTCCTGACTAACACAGCAACTCAGTGCAGCTGGTGATAAGCCCCAAGGTTGTCAGTAGCCTTCTGCAAAGCTGCCAGCTTGGTAAACTTGACTGAGGGAGAGATGTTCTTTTGTTTTTTAGCAAGGATGGAGAAGGGACAAAGGCTGACCTATTGGGTTTTTTCTTCACCAAGAGGTTTTGCCCTTTATCAATAATTTTCTTCTGTTTTCTGATTTCACATTTTTGTTCCCATGGATATTCTTTTCCCAGGGAAAAGGGGGTTCAGGGGAGAGAGTAAGTTTCTAAGAGCAGGAGGGTCTGAGACCAGACAATAGGAGGAATTCTGCCATTGAATAGCAACTCAGACATTACACTGAGCATGCTCAATTCAGGGTCATATATCACGTGGTCCAAAAAATAGTGAATCAGAATACCTCTGAGCAGTGAATTTAGTAATATAATAAACAAAGTTTAGTGTAGGTCACTTAAAAAAAGAGTGATTCTAGGCATCCCATTCCTCCGGAACAATTTAGTTCACTGATGGACCCCCAAATCAAAAATAGTTCCTCATACTTATTTGCTTATTAACTAGGTGCTTAGTAATTTTTTTTCTTTTGTGCCAGTTGTGGGGCTTGAACTCAGGACATGGGTGTTGTCCCTTAGCTTGTTCACTCAAGGCTAATGCTCTACCACTGGAGCCACAGTTCTGCTGTGGCTTTTTAGCTGGTTAATTGGAGATAAGAGTCCTACACGCTGTCCTGCCTGAGCTGGCTTCAAACTGTAATCCTCAGATCTCAGCATCTAAATAGCTAGTATTTTCATGTGTAAGCCACCAAATTCTGGCCAAACTCGTAAGAAGGTGCCCTAATTAACCTTTCTTAAATGTTTGAGGAAAAATGAAGTCCATCCAGAGTTGATCTGTCCTCTTAGGCTAGTCTTTTTTAACATTTTTCATTTGAGAAAAAAATGTGACAGAAACATGCATGGGATCCACAAACCCAAGGCCTTAACCTTGAGGGCAGCTCCTTAATTCTCTCTTCACGAGGGGAGGGTTGGGAGGGCCTGCAACAGCAACTCAGAACTTGATAAATAAGCTTGGCCCAGGTCCAGGCCCAGGTCTAGGCCTACAGATGTAGGAATGTCCACTGGAAGAATTAAACTTGAGTGGATACCAGGGATGTTTTCACCTCAATAAGAGTTATTGCTTTGATTGCTCATTAGAATCAACCCCTGATTCCACCAGTAAGAAGCTCAAAAGACATGTGGATAACAATTGCACTGGGAGATACCTAACAGTCCTTGACAAAGAAGCACTTTATCCTTGGTCTCCAGAATAGCCAAGCTCTTCCAGCTGAGCCACACCTCCAACCCCAGTCCTTGGCAAATACTGATGTAAGCCAGGCTACTCAGGAGGCTGCAATTCAAGGATCACAGTTTGAAGCCAGCCCAGGAAGACAAATCTGAGCCACTCTTATTTCCAGTTGCCAGAAAAAAGCTGGAAGTAGAGCTGGGGCTCAAGTAGTAGAATGCCAACCTTAAAAGAAAAAGCTAAGGAACAGGACTCAGGCCCTGAGTTCAAGCCCCAGTAATGGTATTACACACACACACACATACACACACACACACACACACACACACACACACACACACACACACACACTGTAATCACTGTCATCACGGAACAAAGCAAGACAAATCAATCATGCATTGCTGAAGAAGATGTCATAGGCTCTTACTGCACCCCCCCACCCCAGCCCAAATGTAAGTCAGCAGAGGACAAGCACAGGGCTGTCACAATCAGCCATGGCCCTGCAGACATCTGGACCTACTAGTACAACATATTATCCTGTCAAGTTCCCTCTACACACAGTGTAGCCTGGACAGAGTTTGTCCTTGGGACCAGGGAGATAGGCTAGGGATTAGGACTTTAGCCCCAACATGCCAGGGCCAGAGGTGCATAGTACCCCATTGCCTTATCTCTACCTCAATTTCTCCATATGTGGGCCCTTAATCACCAGTGTCATAATTATGAAATGTGTTTAAGCCATGAGTGTACTGTGCATCTCATTTCTCTGACTGTAAGTAGCTCACTGGCTGGAAACAGGTACTTTACCCAAGCTGGGAATTAGGATTTGTAAACTAGACAGCTGTGACCCTGAACTGACTGGAAACATAGCTATGGTGCCCCAGGAGAGCTTAACAGCCATCATCTGTCAGATTAGGATGGGGAAGGAGAGGAGACGCAGCAGGGTTGCAAGGAAATGTCCCCAGTAGTTTGGAAACTCTGTTGTAGACCCTTCAGAGAGTTGTATTGTATTCTTGTCTTTGGATTTGTGAGATGGCCTTACACATATCCTTATTTTTTAAAAGATCTTCATTTTCATTCCAGCCAACGTTAATAGAATTCTGTTACAACAGCCAAACAATTTAAAAGTAAAGGTCTTCGGGGAATGCATTTTCCAGAATTAGCCCTGGAGAAGAGCCATTTAGTATGAATGCTGCTGGGCACCCTCAGGTCTTCTTACTGAGCAGAAGCCTGAAAACTTAAATGGCTAAGTCCTCCACTATCAGATGCCTTCATCCAAGAGGAAGTCTAAGAAAAACCATGCATCGTGCTCACAGTCTATCAAGCTACGATTGTATCATGTCCTTTCTCCAAAGGTATTTTAAAAAAAGATGCGCAGATATTAGGCATTTTTTTCCTCAGGGAACAAAAGTGTGACTACGATAGGGGCCCTTGCATAGCCATGTTCACTGCAGCACTATTCACAATAGCCAAGCTATGGAAAGAGCCCAGATGCCCTACAGCGAATGAATGGTTCAAGACAGTGTGATACACTACGAGAATTATTCAGCTATAAAGGATGAAATTATGTCATTTTCTGGGAAATGGATGGAACTGAAGAACATCATGTTAACCAAAGTAAATCAGACTCAGGAGGACAAAGGTTGTATTTTTTCATATATGACTATATACATAAACATATTTGTAACTGTGGGAAATTGAAGGGACTTTCTGGAGGATGAAAAATATTGAAATACACTGCATCTGTGCATAGGGGGGTGGGGCAGGTGAGAGTAAGAGGGAGGGCCAAGTTGATTAAAATATACATGTGCTGGGGCTGGGAAGGTGGCTCAGTGGAAGAGTGCTTGCTTTGCTTGCATGAGGCCCTGGGTTCAATTTCTCAGCACCACATAAGCTGAAAAATCCAGAAGTGGCATTGTGGCTCAAGTGGTAGAGCACTAGCCTTGAGCTGAAGAGCTGAGGGACAGCGCCCAGGCCCAGAGTTCAGGCCCCGAGACCGACAAAATAATAACAACAACAACAACAATAATAATAATAATAATAATGCATGTACTAAATCTCACAGTGAGATCTCTAAAAATGTTAAGGACTAGAATGTGAAACTGGCCCTGTCTAGGATGGTGTCACTAGTAGGAGAGAGGAGAGTGAATGAAGAAGGCGAAGGAGAGTGAATATAGCTCAAATACGTCACGTACCCATGTGAAAACAGAACACTGAAGTTTACTGTGATGGCTTGGGGAAGGGGAAGGAGGAGAAGGGAGAGTGATGGGGGGTTGAGTCTGACCAATATACACTACCAATATACATTATATGTGTATATAGAAGTCAAAATGAAACCCTCATACAGTTAACTGATGCTAATTTAAAATGTTGTTTTCCCCAGTCCTGGGGCTTGAGGTCAGGGTACTGTCCCTGGGCTTCTTTGCTCAAGGCTAGCACTCTACCACTTGAGCCACAGTGCCACTTCCAGCCTTTTCTGTGTATGTGGTACTGAGGAATCAAACTCAGGGCTTCATACATGCTAGACAAGCACTCTACCACTAACCCACATTCCTAGCCCTAAATTTTTTTTTTTAAACAAAAGGCAAGAAAGAAAGAAAAGATGAGTAGGGTATAGTAGAATATGCCTGTAGTCTGAGTATTTAAGAAGTTGAGGTAAAAGGAGGTTGAGGTAAAGCCCAGGACCTTGAGACCAGCCAGGGTGACATAGTGAGACCTTGTTTAAGAACAGGGAGAACACTTGTGTGGTGTCCCCAGGGAAAAGATGACTTCGCCACACCACACTCCTGACCAAACAGTGTGGGAAAGGCAAGGAAATAAAACCTTCAAGACATTCTCTATGTTTTCAAAGGTTGGAATTAGCCTGGAATGAGACACTTTTGAGGAAGGATCTCTTGTTGGGTATGGACACTGATGCTGCTAATGACTTGTGAGTTTTTATGGCCCCACTAGGCCAGCGCAGTACAGGGAGGGGTCCAAGGCCTCCTTTTGCCCTTAGCAAGATCGCAGTGATGGCACAAGAAATGTGGAAAGCTCAGCAGCTACCTATTCTGTGGTGTCTCCATTCCCCCAAATCCTGGTCCTCTTGGCCTACATATTCTTAGAGCCACCCTTCCCTGGGGTGGGTCAGGGAGCTGGGAAGACCAGCCATACTACTCCAGCTTTACCCAGGTCTCCCTCAGGCAAGAGCAAAGAGCTTTGTTTCCCTGAACCCAGAACTGGGAGAAGGAGTAAGTTGCTGGGTAAGTTACTTGCTAGGCTGCCTTGGGGCCATCCCATAATGCATTACTCTTCAGCACTTATAATGTTATCTTACTACCATCCATTTTCACGCCAGCCTCCCCAACCCTACCCACAGATTGTAAGCAGCTTAGGGCTAGGGAACTTTATATGTTGCATGAGGAAAACATGAATAGGTTTTCTTTGTTCAAAATAAATTTAAAAACATTACAGAGAAGGCTAACATCCTCTTGATCATCATTGTTATTGTAGCATGACCAACTTTTCTTTACCATAGAGGTAACTGCTATTAACTAAATTAATGCAGGTATTCTTCTATGAATTCTCTGATGGACACCATATGTATATGTAACTTATACAAATTCAATTTTAATCAAAACAAAACTGAATAGAACAAAACTTTAAGAGAGAAAGGGCAAGTTAAATAGTGTCTCTTTAGTATACTCTTATGTGGATTGATAACCTGAGAGAGTTAGAGTAACATATTTCTCAATTAAGATAAAGTCCCTTAGATGTTTCAGCTCTTCACAGAATGTAACCAAAAGAGAATCACCCTTTGGGATAATTAAAAGTATTTCTAAAGCTGGGCACCAGTGGCTTATACCTGTAATCCTAGCTACTCAGGAGGCTGAGATCTGGAAATCAAAGTTAAAAGTCAGCCTGAGCAAGGAAGTCTATAAGACTGTAACTCCAATAAACTATTTTTTTAAAAAAATCTGAAAGCAAAGCTGTGGCTCGAGAGTTAGAGTACTAGCCTTGAACAAAAGAAGCTTACAGTCAGTACTCAAGGCCCTGAGTTCCAAGTCTCAAGACTGGCATACAAGCCAGGCGCTGGTGGCTCACACCTATAATCCTAGCTACTCAGGAGGCTGAGATCTGAGAATCACAGTTCAAAGCCAGCCCAGGCAAAAAAAGTCCATGAGACTCTTATCTCCAGTTTAACCACTAGAAAACTGGAAGTGGCGTTGTGGCTCAAGTGGTAGAGTTCTTGGCTTGAGCTAAAGAGCTCAGGGACAGCACCCAGGCCTAGAGTTCAAGCCCCATGACCGACCTCCCCCGCAAAAAAAAAGTATTGGCACACACACAAAAACACCCACACAATACTGCCAAGAATAATACTGACAGTGCTTAAGTTTTGCCTTTTATATTTTTGAAGCCAGTCCCTATATGAGCTGTACTGTACCAGGAGGGCCAGGGGACACCTAAAACAGGATTCTGGAACATTTCTGGTTGGAGGAAAGGAGAAAAGACTCCTGGCTACAGATGATTGTGAATAATGCTGAGACTTTACAGAGATGATGCTCAGATGAAGCCAACACTCTGCACCAGGTAATGTCTGTAGCCTTCCACACTGGCCATTTGGAAGCCATCTTTGGAGCAGAATGTGGCATCGTGCTAATCAGAGCCACCACCTGTGGGAAATACCAATCTACTGGCCTGGCCATGGACCTTCCGTGATTCTAAAGCCTGACTTGAGCCCATGTACTTTCTTTTCTGCAGATAAACTGTAAAGGGAATGAGACTGGTGTCATCTTCTCTGGAGATGAAGAGATCTTTGCGCCTCTTTGGCCTCTGGTCTCCTGGCAGCTAGTTGGAGTTTTCACGGTCCTGGTTGATCATCACTATCAACCTTCTCATGCCCACTACCTTCCTTAACCAAGAGTTCCACTTTCCTGTCGGAACAGTTGTTCCTCTGGTGACTCTGGCCAATGATTCCTGCAGTGGGGCAACCCTTGTCAAAGGGAAGAGGGAAAGTGGATAGCGGAGACCTTGAGAAAGTGGAAGGCTGTGGAGATGGCACAAAATGCTCAGAATTGCAGGTAAGCCTCCCTCTGACGCACCATCGGAGCAAATAGCTACATTCAGTGAAAATCCAAGCCCCTGCCCAGCTGCTGCCAGGGTGACTAGGGCAGTGTTGAAGCCCAATAAGCACTCGTCATCAGAACCTTTTAGCCTCAGCAAAGACATCAAAGCCAGAGCTGCTTACCAGTTCCAGCAGGATAGAGTGGGGATTAGAAGGATCATTAGAAATACTCAGAGCTGGGGCGGGGAATGTGGCTTAGTGGTAGAATGCTTTGCCTAGCATGCATGAAGCCCTGGGTTCGATTTCTTAATACCACATAAACAGAAAAAGTCAGATGTGGCACTGTGGCTCAAGTGGTAGAGTGCTAGCTTTGAGCAAAAGAAGCTCACAGTGAATGCCCAGACTCTGAGTTCAAGTGTGGTGGCCCCCACCAAAATTAGGGCATCTGAGCTACTGTTCATGGGCAGGAAGTCCTTTCTGCTGTCTGGCCTCACTCCATCTTGCTGCTAGAAACTCACTCTCTCCCCTAAGCCCTCCTGCCTTGGGAGAGGAGGATTGTGTGCCCTCATAGTTTAGTAGTCCACTTTTCTAGTAAGCTACAAGCTTCCAGATATGCCCCCAATTAATATCATTCTGCAAATCTATTTTCTGGTTGCACCTCATTTGAACTGCCAACACATACTGTAAGAATAAGGCAAACATGAATGGCAGAACCTCTGTAGAGAGAAACTCCAGATTAATTATTAATGGGAACTTTCAGAGGTAGAGTCTCAGAATAAATTAGGGAGTTGAGCAAGTTAAGTGCAGCAAATGACAGTGAAACTCAGAAAGATCCAGGAAACCCAGAAGATGGTTTGATTTAGGATGTGATAAGTAAGAAGCTTGGAATGTGTTCTGGTAAATGTCAGCGAGACCCTTATTGGCAATGAAACAAAGGGGAAACCTGGAATGTGATTTTTGCTTTGATGACTAATTGCTTTGTTTATTGAAACTGTAATTGCTATTTGTAATTACTAACTGCTAGTTCTGCTTCTGTAAACCTGCTTGCTATCATGTACATTGCCACCTGCTGTAAGAGAGCTTGGCTGTTGCAGAAGCTCTGCCAGCTGGAGGCAGTTGCTGTGTGGCTAATAAAGACTTGTAGTGTAACTGAGTGTTGGGGTGTCCTGTTGGGAAATTGGGGTACTACCCAAGCCCCCCCCAGGACTAGCAAAAAAAAAAAAGCTCAGGCATAGCACGCAGGGCTCTCAGTTCAAGCCCAGGACTGGTGCAAAAAAAAAAGTTTAATTCAGCAAGGCAAGATGGCTCACACTTATATCTTAGCTCCTTGGGAGAATGAGATTGAAGGATTGATGTTGGAGGCCAGCCCCAATGGCTGTGTGGCTGGTTACCCCAGGTGCAGGGCCAGCACAATGACTGGGCACAGTGGTATGTGTCTGTCCTCTGGGGCATAGGGAAGCATAAGTACCAGAATCTCAGTCCAGGCCAACAGTGAGACCCTATTTTGAAAATAACCAATGCAAAAAGGAGAGAGGCATGGCTCAAGTGGTAGAGTACCTGCTTAGGCTTCAACCCTCATTACTGATCCCCCAAAAACCTGCAACACCTAGATTAATTAGGTCCTTATCTCGATAGTCTCAAAGAGTGAGTCCGCAGAGAGAGAGGGAGAAGGAAAATGGCAAAGATCTGTGGGAGAAAAAGAAACAGAGTGCTAGTTAGATGGGAGGGGCCCCATGGGGAAGGTACCACGTGGAGTGCATTGTGCAGAGGTTAATAAGGTGTTTCTAGGAGAAAGCTATGTGACTTTTTTTTTTTGAGTCTCACATCATGGACTATCTATCTAACTTCTGTTTATCAGTTTACATTTTTCTTCTCATTTTTACCATTGGCTATCTCATCTATTAAGAATTTGGTGCCAGATTCAAATTCTGCCTTGTGATGCCTAATCTTGTCATTGTTCTTGGAACTGAAATGTCCAATATGCTTTTAACCGATAAGCATTGTATTACATGCACTCTTCTACTTTAATCCCCTTTGGCATTTTTTTTAAACCTGGTTGTATCTTATACCTTGTAAAGAAACATCTACTACTCCTTACCTGTCTCTGCTCCTATTTCTTCTGTTTAGGGTCCAAATTATGACAAGTCACCTGAAAAATACTTTGAAATCTCTTGACCATGTTTGGTTTGTCCTGATAACTGAGGTAAGTCTTGCCAGTACCTATAGATATGCATATAATATACATAAATATACATATGCAATATACACATTCTTAGATGGGACCTGCACCATCTTAGTGATAAGAAGCAGATATATGACTTTCTCTCTCTTTTTTTTTTTTTAACGTTTTCCAAGGAATGTTCACCATCGCAATTCCGTTAAGGTGAAATGAAATGTCAAATGTGCTTTCAAGACTCAGATTTCATCTTAAAACATGCAATCATAAAATTGATCACCTTAATCATTCAAATGAGATTTAGCTATGCGACTTTTGAAACCATTAGACAGCTTGTGGGCCATAGCAGTCCCCAGACCCGATCAAAGGCTCCACTGGGCTAGCATGCGTTCTCCATGGGTCCTTTGGCCCCTCTGACTGAGTGCCTGTTTCAGGCACTCCTTTGATCAGTCAGCTATCCACATGCAAGTCTTCCAGGGGCAGCAATGGGCCAGGGCAGAATGCCCAGAGGCTCACAGGTGTAACTGCTCACGGCCTTGGTGAAGTGAGGTCTAGGGACCTGAATATGTGACTGCCCCAGCCCATGGGCAGGAAAGCAGAACCTTTGTGGAAGGGGTCCTTTTTCTCTGATTGCCTAGCCAGGCTCTTTTCTTTTGATTCTTATTCAAAACGCAGGGGAGTGGTAGGGCTAGAAATGCAAAGCATCCAGCTTCTGGTCCTGCTGCCCAGAACGATTTGTCCTTCTCCTAGCTCCCTTCCTGGCACAGTCTGGTCTTTCATTGTCCGCTCCAGCCAAGTGGGGAGTAGGGGAGAGCTGTGTCCTTGGCTGCCAGAGCTGGAACACAGAGTACCCCTAAGCCAGGTGCTGTTGTTACTGGGAGAATCAGACTGTACCCCTGTGTAGCAGATGGGCAACTTATCTTTGAAATTGATGTTCACTGACTCCCCTGAGAACTGGATGACCAGAGGTAACCTCGTTTCTGTGGAAACTGTCATTATGAGTTTAAAAGACTGGCTTTGTAAGTACACATTGCAGTCCACAGGCTATACCAACAGTGAGGACTGCTTGGCTAGAGCCAAAAAGAGCCGCTGCCATTGTAGTGGATAATGAAGAAATAAATACAGACCCAGCCAGGAAATGGTGGCATACCTATGATCCTAGCTACTCACGAGGCAGAGATCTGAGGATCACAATTTGAAGCCAGCTAGGCAGGAAAATCCATAAAACTCCTATCTCCAGTTAACCACCAGAAAACCAGAAGTGGAGCTCTGGCTCAAAATGGTAGACTGCAGCTTTGAGCAGAAAAGCTAAGAGACAGCATCCAGGCCCTGACTTCAAGCCCCATGACTGACAACAATAATAATAATAATAATAATAAGTCAGAGCAGACCCTTACTACAAATTATAAAGTGTTTCCCATGGAGAGAAGTCTTTTTCTTGCAAAAATTTTATTTGATAAAAGTTCCTCTGGAGATAGGAAGAGATAGTTAGTGTATTTGCCAAAATAATTTTATATGAAGAAATCAAATACTTGTATAAAAACAAAGGAAATTAGCCAATAATTACAAATGTCTAAAACCAAGTACATTAAATAGCAAAATAGAAAATGTAAACAATATAAATTCTTAAATATTTGTATATCAGTTGACACTTATCAAGTTCTAGTTATGTGACAGACATTTAAAAAGAAAAGAAAAATGTTCAATATCTCAATCCTCAAACCACAAAGTTGGAAGTTTGGGGATATAACCAGTGGCACAGAGTCCTGGCCTATCATGTGTCAGACCCTGGGTTCTGTCCAACAGCACAAGGCCAAACAAACAAACCAAAAAACATCCCCAAGACCCTAACAACCTCACCACAAAGGCACAAATGTAAAGTCTCCCAGTCCTAAAGTCGAACAAGTCTAGCATGCCCCAAGACCCTAAGTGCAAAAGAAAAGAAAGAAAGAAAGAAGAAGTTTACAGGGGTCAGATTCTGCAATCCCAGGTTTGTGGAGGCAGAGATAGCAGCATCAGACTCCAGGACAGGCTCCAGGACAGCCCCAGTTGTAGCTAAAGCAGCCCATCAGTTGGGGTGCATAGCAGTCCAGTCCCAAGAGCCCTGCTGAGCCTCACCTGAATCAACCACACGTTGCAGCCTAGCTGTAGAAGTGGAGTAAAGGCTCCTGTGGGCCTCTCAGTGATGAGGTGAGGATGTTTGGCAGTGTCAGCACAATGAAAAGGAACACAACATGAAGGTCCCACTGGCCTCTGGCCTCTTGAGCTGTTCAGGATGCTGTGCGCACCCTCTAGTTGTCTAGAAATTATGAGGGCTAAGAATGTAGCTCAGCCACGGAGGGGCTTTGCCCAGTGCTCAGGAAGTCCTGGGTTCCGTTCAAAATTGGGCTAAATAAAGTCAGAATCTTCTCAAGTTTGATTTGTCCTGAGCTTGTCATGAGCTCTTTCTTGAGATCCTGGTGTTGGATCAGAGAGCAAGTCCCCCCAAAGGGGTAGAGGGGTTGAGAGAATCTTGGAGTAGTCAGAAAATTACATACTGTGAAGCGTGATGTGTGAAGTGCAGCAGTTTTTGAGGTCAGGGGACCTCTGTGGCTGAGCTTGGGGCTCTGCCGGTGGCTGAGAAGTGGGCTGTGATTGGCTCCTACTGTTGGGGGCATTGACTCTCCGGTTGGGGTTGGGGTTGGCGTTCTGGCTGTGGTTGGAGTTGGCCTTCAGCTGCCGGTAGTTCTCCAGCTCTGGTTGGCATTGGGCCTCCAGTTGGGGCTTGGACTGCTCTGGCTGAAGTTCGAGCACTGGCTGCTGTTGGAACCCTGGGTCCGATTGGCACTGGGGCTCCAGCTGTGACTGGGGCCTCCGGCTCCCACTGGAACTCCAGCTCTGCTGGCCACTGGGCTTCTGGCTGGCGCTGGAACCTTTGCTCGGGTTGGGTTGGGCCTCTGGCTCTGGGTGGGCCTCTACCTCTAGCTCTGGATGGCAGTGGGTTTTCAGTTGTGGCTGGGACCGTGGCTCTCCTTACCACTGGGAGTCCAGCTGTGCCTGGAGCCCGGAAAGAAGCTCTGGCTGAGCCTGGAAGGATGTTCTCGTACCCAGGCCTCCCCCGGGCTGGACGTGGTGTAGAGTAGGTAGACTCCTGACTTCGTAAGAAAGCCGCAGTGCCGGATTGAGGGGAGGAGAAATTAGCTGGGTGTTCTGAGCCCCCACGATCCACATCCGCAGACGCTGGGGCTGGGCCCCTGGCTCTGTGTGGCATCCGGAATCCAGAAAAGGTTGGGGTTGGGCCTCTGGCTGAGACCATAGCTGTGGTTGGCACTGGAACGCGGGTGGTGGTGGAGCTTCTGGCTGCAGCTGGGTCCCAGGCAGGTCTGAGAATGGCTCTGGCAGTCGGGACGCCTTTCTGTGGTTGACATTGGGCCACCGGATCCAACCAGGATTGCCCTATTCTGGAGGAGGTGGGCCCAACTCTTGAAAGGAGAGCCAAAGGCCTGGGTTCACCTGGGTGCTGAGGGCGTGAGGGATGGGCTTGGGCAGAGGCTGGGTTGGCCCCGGAGCTGGAGGGCCCGGCCTGCAGGGACTGGGAAGCAACGTGGTCATCAGATTGCAAGTCTCTCTCCCTAGCCCGACGATTCTCTTCAGATTGCAGGTCTCTCTCCCTAGCCCAACGATTCTCTTCAGATTGCGAATCTCTCTCCCTAGCCCGACGATTCTCATCAGATTGCAAGTCTCTCTCCCTAGCCCGACGATTCTCATCAGATGATTGCGAGTCTCTCTCCCTAGCCCGACGATTCTCATCAGATTGCAAGTCTCTCTCCCTAGCCCGACGATTCTCATCAGATTGCAAGTCTCTCTCCCTAGCCCGACGATTCTCATCAGATGATTGCGAGTCTCTCTCCCTAGCCCGACGATTCTCATCAGATTGCAAGTCTCTCTCCCTAGCCCGACGATTCTCATCAGATGATTGCAAGTCTCTTTCCCTAGCCCGACGATTCTCATCGGATTGCAAATCTCTCTCCCTAGCCCGACGATTCTCATCAGATTGCAAGTCTCTCTCGCTAGCCCGACGATTCTCATCAGATGATTGCGAGTCTCTCTCCCTAGCCCGACGATTCTCATCGGATGATTGCGAGTCTCTCTCCCTAGCCCGACGATTCTCATCGGATTGCAAATCTCTCTCCCTAGCCCGACGATTCTCATCAGATTGCAAGCCTCTCTCCCTAGCCCGACGATTCTCATCAGATTGCAAATCTCTCTCGCTAGCGTGACGATTCTCATCAGATGATTGCGAGTCTCTCTCCCTAGCCCGACGATTCTCATCAGATGATTCCAAGTCTCTCTCGCTAGCCCGACGATTCTCATCAGATGATTGCGAGTCTCTCTCCCTAGCCCGACGATTCTTATTAGATTGCAAGCCTCTCTCCTTAGCCCGACGATTCTTGAACCATATCTGCACTTGGTTGTCGTCCAATTTAAGCATTTCTGCTAATTTCTCTATTTGATTGTGGCTGGGGTACTTTATGTTCTTAAAAAAAGCTTCCAGCTTTTTCTTCTGGGCTTCACTGTACACTGAGCGGGGCTTACGCTTTCGGGGGTGTGGCATCGCTGAGGGGACAGGGACAGGGGGGAAGCCTGAGTCTGAAGAGCCTGGGGTACTTAGGGCAGCCCTGGGACGATAGGGTGGCGGGGATCCTAGAGGAAGTTGGGCTTCCGAGGGAGCTGGAGGACCTACAGGCGCTGGAGGACCTTCAGGCCTAGGGGTACCTAGGGCAGCCCTGGGACGATAGGGTGGCGGGGATCCTAGAGGAAGTTGGGCTTCCGAGGGAGCTGGAGGACCTACAGGCGCTGGAGGACCTTCAGGCCTAGGGGTACCTAGGGCAGCTGAGCGGTGTGGGAATGGTAGGAGGCCTGAAATCAATCTTCTTGAGGGAGCTAGATTTACAGGGATTGGAGCACCTGAAGCAACTGAGAGATGTGGGGGTGGTAGGGGGGGGACTATAGGACGTCGGCGTCCTGGGGTAATAGGGATAATTGAGGGACGCGGGCGTGGTATGGGGTGCAGAGTATATCGGTGTCCTGGGGTACATGGGATAACTGAGGGCCGTGGGGGTGGTAGGGGGACCAGAGTATCCCTGTGTCTTGGGGCACTTGGGGCAACTGAGAAATGTAGGGTTGGCAGGGGGAGCTGAGTACTGGTCTGTCCTGAGGCAGCAGGAGGAATTTCAGGCATTGCAGGATCTACAGGCACTTCAGTAATTGGAGTGTCTGGGGGCTCTTGGGAGCCTGAAGTAAATGGAGGGTCCATGGGACCTGGGGATTCTTGCCTGAAGTGGGTGCTTCTGGAAGCAAGTCCTTGTACTTTTGTATCTTGCCCAGTGTCTCGAGTCTCCTGTTCAGCTCAGTGGCCTGCTGCTCTCCTCAGCTCAGCGCCTTCCCTCAGCCAGATAACTCAGCCCCCTCTCTCTTTAGTTTGGCTCCTCCTCAACCCACCTCTGCTCAGGTGCAACAGATTTTGACTTTTTCCTTTTACTGTGGGGGGCGGGCAGGGAGGAGTCTTAATTATATATTGGTTAATTGGTTAGCTCTAAGATGAACCTATGTGGGGGAAATGAACGTGACGGTTGGGGAATACGTGAAAATGTGAGATGTGGTGGTGTCCAGCTAGAGTCCCAGCGCTCTAGAGGCTGAGGCATGGAAATCACTAGCTCAAGATCAGCTGGGGCTACATAGTGAGACCATGTCTAAATAAAATCAAACAGAGGAGTTAAGTGACAGACAATACTCCACAGTGCCATGTGTAGGAATTCACTGCTACATGGGAACAAAAAGCAATATAAAGCCACCAAAGAAAGATACATGTGAAAGGTACTAAGGAAGTTTCATCTGGAACACAAAGTCAAAAGGAACTCCAACCCTGCAGATAGATGGGAATCATCTGTAATCATCTTTAAACAACTTTCTCATACACCATTGGCCCACAGGGCTCAAGTGAATTCTATCTACAAACATTTAGATCAGCTTTCTTTCTTTGCCTGAAATAATGGGAGAAGATGACGAACATCAAATGCTATTTCAGTTTCCTCTCTCTGACTCCAGCAGGCCTTAGTATTTCCTGTTCTTTCTATTTATCTGAGGGATATATATTTAAAAGTATGTTATTTGGTGGTGCCTATACACCGTGGAATTTTACACAGCCATTAGGAAGATTGAAATTATACCATTTGTAGGGAAATGGATGGACCTAGAATTTCTGTTAAGTGAGATAAGCCAAGCGCAAAGAGACAAATGGAACATGTTTTCTCTGATATGCGGAAATTAGATCTAAAATACACTGGGATAGGATAAATTATACAGGATTCTAGGCACTCACACACAGTGAGAACAAAAGAGGATACTCTTAGGGGGAAAATACAAAGGCACTTATTTATTTATTTATGCCCACACTTGCATTCTTGCTTTTTTTTCATTTCCACTCGAGCCTGGTGCTATACCACTTGAGCCATACTTGCATTTTTAGTTCTTTCTTGTTTAGCTGGAGATAAGCACCTCTCAAATTTGTTTGCCCAGGCTTGCTTCAAACCAAGATAATCAGATCTCAGCTTCCTGAGAAGCTAGAATTGCAAATATGAGCCACTATCACCTGGCTCTAATTTTACCTAAAGGTACAATTAGCTCTTTTTTTTTTTAAGAATACGTTTTTTTATTGTGAGAATACTGTACAGAGGAGGGGTTACAGTTACATGAGCAAGGTAATAAGTGTATTTCTTATCAAGCATTGTTGTCTCCTCCTTTGCTTTTCCCCTACCATCCTTCCCTCCCATTTCTACAACTACATTCCCCACCCCCCAAGTAGCTCTTAAACTGTATTATTGCTAGATGACAGCATCTTTACAATAAAATAATAATTTGAAAAGAGCTAATTTTACTGTCTCCAAGGTATTAAGTGACATAATTTTAAGCTCCATGGGGGATTCAGGAGAAAGGTACAGGGAAAAGCAAACAGTGGTAGCAAGAAATTTATCAAAATGCAAGCACAGCAGCTACTTCCATGTTCTTTCTTCCTTTTTATTTTCTCTCTCTCTTTTTAGGTCCTTGACCACAACTCGAACCCCATACCTTCCATTTTTGCTCATTGGCTAAATGCTCTATTAACTGAGCTGTACCTCCAAACCCAACTCCTGTGTTCTTACCCACTGTACCTCAATTGTATTTATTTTTGTTTTACTTCCATTACTAGCTTTAAGCTTAGCAGCCAGCAATGCTGCTATTTTAGATCCCTATAGCTGAATCACCCAGCTGGGCTAGGAAATTGTTACAAGATTTCTGCCTACACTGGGAAGGGAGGGCTAGGGGAGTGTGAGGCTCCTGATGGATTGAAACTCTGCTCTACTATAGCAGTGACTCCTTTAGGAATATGAACATCCATCTTTCTCTTCCTTTTTGTCCTTCCTTCCTTCCTTTATTTCCTCTCTGTCCCCCCTTCTTTCTTTCTTTTTTTTAATTGTGGAAATACCACACAGAGGGGTTACAATTACATGGGCAAGGTAATAAGTACATTTCTTATCAAGCATTGTTGCCTCCTCCTCCTTTGTTTCCCCTTCCCATCCCTTCCCATTCCCCCACCCCCACCCCGCCTGGCCAAAGTTGTAAAGTTCATTTTCGACAGAAAATCTTGTACATCTCATTGTTGCAGTGGGTCCACCTGTATCCCTATTTAAACAATTTGTTTTTCCCCTTCCCCTCCACAAATTATTCTAACATCAAATACAGTGAAAACAGGGTTTATACCATGAGGGAGGGACATACAAAGCAACAAAGAAATATCTTATAAATATGATAGACACAATAGCAAGAAAGAAAAAACATTTGAGTCCTTAACTTGGGGTTCATTTCGCTTAACATCAACTTATCCGACCATTTCTGCTTGTCTCAGACATATACTAGTTATTGCAAATAAGGGAAACCATGGGACCTATGTTTCTTTGGGCCTGGCTTACTTCACTTAATATAATTTTTTCCAAGTCTTTCCACTTCCTAACACGGAAATCTTTAGTAAAAGGAGAAAGATTTATATGACCTGAAGAGAAACCAGAGTATTCCCTTCCTTCTTTCTTTCTGTCTTTCCTTTTTCCCTTCCTCCCTCTCTCCATTCTAGTTGAATGTTTTAGACTCAGAAAAAGCAGGTCTCTTGTGCTTTGGGGAAGCAAACCACCCTTTCCTTCCCTTCTGTCCTCTGCATTGAGTTAAAAGAGAACTTAAAAAATAAAAGTGAAGGCTGGTGAGGCTTAGTGGTAGAGTGCTTGCTTAGCATGCATAAAGCCCTGGGTTCAACTCCTTAGTACTACATAAATAGAAAAAGCCAGAAGTGGCGCCGTGGCCCAAGTGGTAGACTGCTAGCCTTGAGCAAAAGAAGCTCAGGGACAATACCCAGGCCCTGAATTCAAGCTCTAGGACCAGCTTAAAAAAAAAAAAAAGGCCATGGAGGGCCGGGCACTGGTGGCTCACACCTGTAATCCTAGCTACTCAGGAGGCTGAGATCTGAGGATCGTGGTTCAAAGCCAGTTCAAGCAGAAAAGTCTGTGAGATTATTATCTCCAATAAACCGCCAGAAAACCAGAAGTGGTGTTGTGGCTCTAGTGGTAGAGTGCTAGCCTTGAGCTGAAGAGCTGAGGGACAGTGCCCAGGCCCAGAGTTCAAGCCCCATGACTGACCAAAAAAAAAAAAAAAAAAAGCCAGGGTCTGAGAAGGTGGATTAGTGGTAGAGTGCTTGTCTAGCATGTATGAAGCCCTGGGTTGGATTCCTCAGTATCACATAAACAGAAAAGGCTGGAAGTGATGCCATGGCTCAAGTGGTAGAGTGCTAGCCTTGAGCAAAAGAAGCTCAGAGACAGTGCCCAGGTCCTGAGTTCAAGCCCCAGGACTGGAAAAAACAAAGGCCAGCTAATCAGTTTTCAGTGCTAACTGGATGCCAGAATTTGTGCTAAGCATTTTTTATGTGTGTTCCTCATTCTATTTCTGTTTTACTAAGGAAAACTGAGGCTTATCAAAGTAGCCTGCTCAAATCACACACACACACACACACACACACACAATGTGGCACTGCCAGGATTTTGTTACCAAAGTGTATACTTTGCCTGCCCCTGCCATCAGTGCTAGGGATTGAACTTGGAGCCTCACGTATATGAGGCAAGTGTTCTGCCACTGAGCTACAACTCCATTTCTCCAAAATGTATATGTTCCTAACTTACTATAGCATATTCATCCAATCACTCAACACATGTGTCAAGCAATACTGAAGTATTGAGGACACAAGAGTGGAAGGAAAGAATCCACTTGTTCCTTATTGAGCTTCCTTTTCAGTAAGTCACAACAGGCATGTTGTCTACTCAGACAATGTCCAACAAAGCATCTAATGTCAGATGCTGTGAGTGGTAAGTCTAGGAAGTTTGAGGGCCTGGGTCCAATCTCTAGTACAGGAAAAAAAAAAAAAGGTTAGATACTAGTAAAAAAAACCTAACGCAGTGTGGAGGAATGGAGGGACTACTGCTCCACAGAGTGGCCAGGAAAGGCTCATTGAGATAACTCTGGAGCTGAGATTGTCCTGTATACCTGCATGTTCACTGATACCTACAAGCTGGTGATTTCCAGCAATATCAATTTATATAGATACCTTCAGATGACATGGCTAGAAGCTTCATTTTATTTGGAAGACAAAGTTGGCCTCCCATAGAAATTTGTTGATGGCTTCAGAAATATATTGGGTGGTGTGTCTGCAGACCTGTCCAGCAAACACCTGGACACCTTCACCAAACACAACCATTCTTGTGTGTTTGTGTAGGTAGGTGCCAGTACCATGGCTTAAACCTGGGAACTCATGCTCTCATTTGGTTAGTTGCTTGCTTGCTCATGGCTGGTGCTTTACTAGTTGAGCCAAGCCTCCATCCTGACCCTTTTAGCTTGTATTTTTCAGTTTTGACTGTCTTTTCAGTAGCTACATCAGTTTGTTGTGATTAGAATAAGCCAGTCCCCAAGTCTCCCCACCACCGAAAGCAATGACAAAATAGTTTCAGCATCCCTAAAGCTTTTGAGTCCTTGACCTTGAGTTGCTATGTTCCTCATCTCACTTTCTATTACTCCAAAGACTAGGTGGGTTATTTCTATGGTGTGCTGATTCCACTAATTAGATCTTCTCTTCAGGGTTGGACTGTGAAGGATAACTCTAAATCCTAAATCACAATCCTCTGTTGCAACAGCATCCATAAATACAAATAACCAAAGATCTTTGGAGTTTCAAAGGGGCATGATCAGAGTTGTGATCTGTGACAGCCTTGGACCGGAAGCGGAAGGCTCTGCAAGAACTATTGCACTGGTGCAAATTCGATTCATTGGCAGTATTGCTGCCTTATCTGAGATAGTGTGGAACCACTTCGCTCATCATCTCCTCTCACTTTGTATAATAGCTGCCTAACCAGTCTCTCTCCTTCCTCTTTTTCTCTCATTAAAATGAATTCTGTATGTCCGGCTAGAAAAGATTGGTTGAATTTATTTGTTAATTTAGTATTTATTGTGTTTAGCAGTAGTAGAGTCTGAAGTCAAGGCATCCTGTCTGTAAAGTCTTTCCTCAAAGGCGTGGAATGATTCCTCAAATGGAAAGCTAGGACTTGGTGACGAAAGCCGAAGTCGCACTCCTCGAGGCCAAGACTCAACCAGTCATTTCCTTCCTCCTTCCTGCTCAGCAGCTCTTCGGGTTCGCCGGATTCCGCGGCTCTCTTCTTCTCCTGCCAGCCCCGGACCCCGCCCACTCCCAGAGGTACCGCCCCCTAGATGGCCCAGTGGCCCTCATCAAAGATGGCGTCTGAGACTTCGGTACTGGAGGAAGTGAGCTCACACTACTCCGGAAGGGAAGGCGGGGGAGCGAGAGCGAGAGAGTGACCCGCCGTGGGGCTGTGGGTGGGGCGGTGGCCGCGGCCCTGGCATTTACGTTTGGAACCGGAGAGAGCGGGAGGGCTCGGGGGTGGGTTGGCCCGCTCCGAGGGGGCCCCAGCCGAGGACCAGGCCTGGGGGGAGCTGGAGGAGGTCTCCCTGAACGGCTCGCCGACGACCGGAGGACAGGTGGCCCTGCGAGCCGGCGGCGCGCCCCCGCGGCCCTGCCCCGGGCTCCGCGCGCCGCCTCAGGCCCCCAGCCCTGCTCCGGGCTCCGCGCGTCGGCCCCGGCCGGGTCTCGGGCGGCGGCAGGAACCGCCGAGCGGGCTGGACGGGGCCTCCGCTGAAGCCGTCGGAGAAGAGCGAGCCCCGAGGTCAGGCCGCGGCCCCGTCCCTCGCCAGGCTCCTTGGCCAGCGAACCCACCACCTCGTCCTCGTCCCCCCGGTTCCTCCTCTGGGTGATTCCCCCCTGCCTTTTCTCCGGGCGTTTGCCGAGAGGGCGGTCGCTACCTCTCCGCGGGCTTTCCGCCCTCCGCGCTGCCCTTGCTCGCTTGAAAGTTTGGACCCGCGCGGGCATGCATAACCCCTTCCATTCCTGGACCGCAGGCGCGTCCCGCTGCAGCCGCCGATCCTCGTAGCGTGATCGATCGCCACCAGAGCCGAAGAGGAGGAGACCAGGCAGAGAGAGCCCCTGGTCCCCTCTCCCCGAAAGCCATCCTCCACCCCATCCCCCCAGAGGTATTCTCTCCCGCGCCCCGTGGGCACGCCACCTGGGAGTTAGGATGCAGGGGAGCGAGCCGGTGTCCACCATGAAAGTGTCGGAGAGCGAAGGGAAGCTGGAGGGCCTGGCCTCCGCCGTGACTCCGAACAAGAACAGCAGCAACAGCAGCTGCGCGGGCGGCGGCGGCAGCAGCAGCAGCAGCCGCGGCGGCGGTGCCAAAGGCTGGCAGTACAGGTAAGGGTCCTGGCTCGCAGGTGCTGTCCCAGGTTGCACAGGGCCGCCTGTTAACTTCGCAGAGTTTGGAAGGTAAGGGTTGGCCACTGGCTTCTCGAAGCGATGTCTCACCTGAACTTGGGGCTTCACCTTTTTCTCAGCAAGATTCACTTCATAAATTCATTCAACAGGTACTCATTGAGGTTTATCGAGGAATATAGAAATTGGATCCCTGGACTTCTGCAGTCCAGGAGCTACCTAATTCTTGCTGTGATTTAATTCGGTACCCACTTTCCTTTTCTTTTAAGTCCCAGTCCGGGATTTGAACTCTGTACCTGCCACTTTTGCTCACTGGCTAGCAATCAACTGAGCCACGCCTCCAACCTCAAGGGTTGGTTCTTGGCTTGCATGCTTTTTTTCTTGTTTTCTTTTTCTCTGTATCCACTTCTGCTTTTGCCTCGGTTGTAACCTGATTACTAGCCTTACTTTAAAAACCTGTTTAACTCAGCTCTTTCTTGCGCCTAGCAGATACTATGTGCTCAAAACTTAACTTGTCCTGATGATTGGAGTCATTGATCAGAAAAGATGCTTGCCCTCTAGGTGTTTGTGACTTAGAAAGTCTGATGGGCAGAACTAACAAGTATATGAGCAAAGTAGGGTAGAGTACCTGCTTCTGGCACTCTAAGCCTGATCCTGAACATTTTTCAGTTTCAGTTGCTGTCCACTGAAATGCTTCTGTTTGGACAAAGTCTACATTTCTTTTTTTCATTATTATTATTATTATTATTTTGACTTGAACTCAGGCTCTGGGCACTGTCCCTGAGCTTCTTTTTGCTCAAGGTTAGCACTCTACCACTTGAGCCACATTGCCACTTCCTACGTTTTCTGTTTATGTGGTACTGAGGAATCTAACCTAGGGCTTTATGCTAGGCAAGCACTCTACTACTAAGCCACATTCTCAGCCCAAGTCTACATTTCTTTATTTTCATTAATGTGAATGAAAACTTAAAGGAACTAAAGGGGGGGTGGAGTAACAAAAGTTTTGTCTCTTTTCTTTTTTCCTCTTTTTGATTTTATGTAAAGTATAGGAGGGTATTTTGGCCCATAATTTTAAGAATGAATGAAGTTAGGAATCCAGTGGTATTGAAGCCAAAGGGATGAATTCTTTTGGTTAGCTGCCTGTGTGTAAAACCAGTCTATCTTAGCCATTGTGCCATTTGTATTGTGAATTGTGTTTGGAAGAGGGTAAAGCCAAGATTTGGTGAACAATATGTATTAATTATAGATAACATGAATACATGTGAAATATACATGACTATTCACAGGATGAAACAAAACAGAGAAGATAACTAATTGGTAAGAGATGGTAGGGCAGAAATACATTTAGCTACTTGAGCTATGGAGACATGGTTTTGCAGTTAGTGGTGCTGGGTATTGAACCCATACTTCACATGTACTAGGCAAGTGATCTGTCACAGAGTTGTAGCCCCAGAAAGTCATCTGGCTCCTCCTCCTCTTCTCCCTCTTTGCATAAGACTCATCATAAAATCAGTTCATTTTGTAGGGATATTTTGACATGACGATACAATTCAGGTAGTAAAAGATCAGTCTGCCTGGTGCCGAAGGCTCACGCCTATAATCCTAGCAACTCAGGAAGCTGAGATCTGAGGATTGTGGTTTAAAGCCAGCCCAGGCAGGAAAGTCCTGGAGACTCTTACTGCAGATAAACCACCAGAAACACCGGAAGTGGTGCTATGGCTCAAGTGGTAGAGCTCTCACCTTGAGCTGAAGAGCCAAGGGACAGTGCCCAGGCCCAGAGTTCAAGCTTCATGACTGACTTAAAAAAAAAAAAATCAGTCTTCTGACTTTTTTCCCTTTTTGTATGTGACAGTACTTGGGGGAGGAGAGGTTTGAACTGGCTCAAGGCTGGCACTCCACTTCTTGAGCAACAGCTCTACTTCTGGATTTTGCTGGTTAATTGGAGAAAAAAGTCTCACAGTCTTTCGTGTCCCAGCTGGCTTCAAATAGGAGTCTCAGGTCTCAGCCTCCTGAGTAGCTAGGATTACAAAGAATGAACCACTGGTGTCCATCCATCTTCTGATATTCTTTTTTTTTTTTTGGTTTGGGGGCTTGAACTCTGGGCTTGGGCGCTGTCTCTCAGCTCTTCAGCTCAAGGCTAGCGCTCTACCACTTGAGCCACCACCAAAAAAGTGTATGACAATACAGAATAATCATCTCTCACCATATTAGTTAGTAGTATGGGTTTTTTTGTTAGTTTGTTTTGTTGGATGTAGGGCCTGAACTCTGGGCCTGGGCACTGTCCCTCAGCTCTTCAGCTCAAGGCTAGAGTTCTACCACTTGAGCCATAGTGTCACTTCTGGCTTTTTCTGTTTATGTGGTGCTGAGGAATTGAACCCAGGGCCTCATGCATGCAAGGCAAGCACTCTACCACTGAGCCACCTTCCCAGCCCAGTCTTCTGATATTCTAAATTATAAAACCTGGGCTGAATTAAAGTACAAAATGAAACAGATTTCTTAGCATTGAACATAGTTGTCATAAAGCCTATGTGCTTTACTCTTCTAATTTAATGTTATGATAAGGAATTAGTCTTTTGTAATTTTCAAACCAGAATTGTCGAATCACAAAATGCAAAAGTTGCCAGGGGAAGTATAACAGGAAATGGCAACTGTCAATGTAAGACATTGAAAGATCTGGAAAAACTGAATAGTCAGAGTCAGCTACATTACTTCCTTGTACAGAAATCAGAGTCCCATGACTTTATATCTCCAGGAACACACCCACAGAGTTAAGGAGGGTAGATACAGTGGTGAACAATCTCAGAGATAGCCGCTAAAATTTAAAACAAAAACCAAAAAACCATCCCTCTGTACAGTATGTTCACAAAAAAAATTAAGTAAAAAACCCCCAAAAAACCATCTATCTGGAAAATTCAGTCTTGAAGAACTCCCTCCCACGAATGACATGAATATGGTATACTGCATTTACTTCCTGATATGCATTTTGATTTTAATATGGCTTGCCAGGACTAATGCTATTTTTTTTTACCTAGCTCTGAAACTAATTTTATCCCTTTGCCTTTTCCTCATTGTTCTGAATTGGCCCCTACCTCAGCTTAGCCTTGACCCTGTTTAAAAAAAAAAGGAAAACAAGAACAACAACAAACAATAACATAGCCACAAAATCCTTTCCTCTTGAAAGCAGTCACACTTAACTGCCTCTCATGTGCAATCTGTGGCAGTTTGCTCTGTGTTCACCAAGGACAGTGTGTGCTCTTGGGTTTTCTTCCAGCACACTTCCCTGTAAGCATATCCTGTTAGAATTCTTTTCTTGACTTTGCTTGCTTGCTTGTAGTGCCGTACATGGAACCTAGGCCTCACAAATGATAGGCAAATACTATATACATAATAGTCATTTTTAAAACTGTTTTGACAGTATTTTCTCTTGATCTCCCCTTCTCTGTTCCTTTCTCAGTTTCTCTGACTGCTTCTTTTCCTCTTGAGGCCAGTGTGAATAGGCCAGCCTATTCTCATCTCATAAGATAAATTTATGTATACTTTTCTTTTTGAGACCAGATCTCACTATATAGCCGAGGCTGGCCTCTAACTTGAAGCCCTCCTACCTCAGCCTCCCACTTGCTGCCAAGAGCAGTTCTGTGTTACCATACCTGGTTCATCTTTGTTTATTTAACATAGACAGAACTTCAAAACCAGAACTCGTATTTTTACTTTCACTTCTAAATTATGAAAAGTTATTTTAATTGATTTAATTTTTTCTGGTTCTGGGTTTGAATTCTGGGTCTGGGCCTAGGCCCTGTCCCTGAACGTTTTTTCAGCTCAAGGCTAGTGCTCTGTCACTTGAATTACAGCTCCACTTTGGGCTTTTTTAGTGGTTAATTGGAGATTAGAGTCTCACAGACTTTCCTACCCAGGCTGGCTTTGCACTGCCATCCTTGGATCTTAGCCTCCTGAGTAGCTAGGATTATAGGTGTGAGCCACCAGCGCCTCATCTATAAAGTTAGTTTTGGTGGTAGTGGTGGTCATGGCTTGAATTCTGTGCTTTGGCATTATCCCTCAGCTCCTTTTTGCTCAAGTCTAGAGTTCTACCAAATTGAACCAGGGTACTACTTGGAGATAAGAGTCTCAAGGATCTTTTTCCTGCCTGGGCTGGTTTTGTACTGTGATTCTCAAATCACATGCTCCTGAGTAACTAGGCATAAGCTACTGACGCCTGGCTTTAAAGTCTTTCTTTCTTCCTTCCTTCCTTCCTTCCTTTCGCTCTTTCGCTCTTTGTAGTATTGGGAATTGAATTCAGATCCTTTAATTTACCATTTGAGCTGTGTCCTTAGTACTTTTCATGGAATTTAAAAATGACTTGATTGTGTGTGTGTGTGTGTATCTGTCTGTCTGTATGTGTGTCTTTCTGTGACTGTCACTAGTATGGTTTTTAACTCAGGGCCTTGCACTAGCTAAGTACATACTCTATACTTGAGCCATATTTCCAGCTCTTTTGCCTTAGTTATTTTCCAGATAGGGTCTTGCATTTTTCTCTGGGGCTGGTCTCCTATGTTTGTTTCTTTTATAGCTGGTAATATGGTTATGAACTACCACATCCAACTTGGTGGCTGAGATAGGAGTCTTCCTAACCTTACCTTGCTGGTCTTTAAACTTTTATCTTTCTGATCTATGTCTCCTGAGGACCTATGATTAAAAATATGAGCCAATATGCCTGACTTATATTTAACTTTTAATCAACCTGAGGTTTATTTTGAAATATAGTTGAGACAAATACCTCATATAGAACTTAGAATTACCCCCAAATTTAACATAATAAAACAGTATCTTAAAAAAAATTTTTTTTGAGATGGGATTTTCTGTGTGTCCCAGGCTGCTTTCAAATTCCAAGTCCTTCCTGCTTGATTTCTCCCATAGCTAGAATTATTGGGTACCACTGTACTTAGCTAAAATAAAAACAGTTGCTATTTCACAATGTCTGTGGGTTTGAAATGTTGATGTGGGTTAGCTGTGTTCTCTGCTTCTGAGTCTTTCAGATCGTGATTATCTCAAGGCTTGCCTGGGAAGGATCAACTTCGTAACACAGGACTTTTGACATAATTCAATTCCTTTGGGTCTATTGGACAAAGAGCTCCGTTCTCATGACTAATGGCTAGAGGCCTTACAGCTTTATGGCCACACAGCCTCTTATAACATGGCAGCTTATTTCATCAAAGGCAGAAAATGAGAGAGCTCTAAGCAGGGTGCAATGGTTTGTGCCTATAATCCCAGCTACTGGGGTGGTGAAGATGGGGAGCCTTGTGATTCAAGACTAACTCAGGCTAGGTGCTGGTTAGTCACACCTGTAATCCTAGCTACTCAGGAGGCTGAGATCTGAGGATCACGGTTCAAAGCCAACCTGGGCAGGAAAGTCTGTGACGCTATTATCTCCAGTTAACCACCAGAAAACACACACACACACACAAACCAAGCTAAGTGGCACTGTGGCTCAAAGTGGTAGAATGCTAGCTTTGAGTGAAAAAGCTCAGGGACAGTGCCCAGGCCCTGAGTTCAAGTCCATAGTAGACAAAGAAAATAAAGACTAACTCAGAAAACCCTTTGTTTGTGTGCTAATCTTGGGGCTTGAACTCAGGGCCTAGGTGCTATCCTTGAGTTTCTTTTGCTCAAAGCTAATGTTTTATCATTTGAGCCACAGCTTCACTTCCAGTTTTTTCTGAATAGTCTGTTGGGGATAAGAGTTACGGGACTTTCCTGCCTGCTAGCTTCAAATGGCAATCCTCAGATCTCAGACTTCTGAGTAGCTAGGATTATAGGTGTGAGCCACCAGCACCAGCCAGAAAAGCTTATTAAGGACCCACCATCATTTCAACTACTAGCTGGGTGGGTATGGTGGTGTGTGTCGATCATCCCACCTACATGGAAAGCATAAATAATAAGATGGTGGTCCAGGCAAAGGCAGGGCTAAAACTTGAGACATAATCTACCAAATAAGTACAAAAGCAAAGAGGGTTGGGGAGGTGGCTCCAGTAGTGGAACATCTGCCAGGCAAGAGCAAGGCCCTTTGTTCAAACCCCCAGTATGAGAGCCGGAGCAGAGAGAAGGAAGGAAAGAGAAAGAGAGACAGGGACACAGAGACAGAGACAGAGGGAGGAAGAGAGAGAGAGAGTGCGAGAGTGTGAACGAGCACTGGACGGAAGTGAAGCACAGTCTTGTCTTTTTTTTTTTTTTTTTTTTTGGTCGGTTGTGGAGCTTGAACTCTGGGCCTGGGCTCTGCCCCTCAACTCTTCAGCTCAAGGCTAGCTAGCTCTATACCACTTGAGCCACACAAAGTCTCCTGGACTTTCCTGCGTGAGCTAGCTGTGAAATTCGATCCTACAGATATCAGCCTTCTGAGTAGGATTACAGCGCCTGACTGAAGCACAGTCTTAACCTAAACATGGAAGTGACTGACTGCTGGAATTCAGTCTTACCTGTGGTGTGACTACCAGCAGGTAGGAATTACTGGGTACCATACCAGAACATGTCTGATAGACTTGTTGGAAAGGTAATGTCGCATAAACAGTCATCTACTGAGAAATTTTTTTCTTTTCTCTTTTTTTTTGGTCAGTTGTGGGGCCTGACTCTGGACCTGGGCGCTGTCCCTCAGCTTTTCAGCTCAAGGCTAGCGCTCTACCACTTGCGCCGCAACTCGACTTCCGGCTTTTTCTGCTTATGTGGTTCTGAGGAATCGAACCCAGGGCCTCATGCATGCAAGGCAAGCACTCTACCACTGAGCCACCTTCCCAGTCCCCTGGAGAAATTTCTAAAACAGAGATTGAGACTTAGTTTGGTTTGACCAAATACATTTGATTTGATTTGGTTGTTAGGGAGTAAGAGGCTTCTAGCTTTCAGGAGATCCGTTGGAATGACTTCTGAGCAGAGGTAATGGTTGCCCTTTGTTCCAAACTATTTTTCAAGAATGTTTATGTAGCAGACAGCTTCAAAAGTTATAGTGACTCCCTTCTGAACATAGATCAGGTGTATTTACCACCTGTAAAAATAATTTTTTTTGTCTTAGGCTTACTGCTTGTTAAAAGATTTGGGTTCTTCTGCTGAGCTTGAGGTGTCTCTTGTGTAACAGAGTCCACCACATGCACAGGTATCACCTGCTCCCCTGTGTGCCTGTGCAGGGGACTGAAAATCTATACTGTTACTATGTCGAGTTCTGAGTACTGAGGATTCTCATTTCTTTATTTTATTTTATTTTTTTTTTGAGGATTCTCATTTCTGATTCAAGAGTCTCATATGTTCTGCCACTATTTTATGAAGTTATGGCAGGCTTATTTGGTAACTTGAAAACAAGGTAAATCTCAGATCATTTATAGTTCCTGACAAAAATAACCTAAAATAATTATTATAGGTTATTGAACCCAGAGCTTTGACCTTGCTAAGCATGCATTGTATTGCTGAGCTATCCCCTAAATAATAACTACTTTTCTGTATACTTTTTGTTTTGGTTTGTTTTGTGGTGCTGGAGATCACAGCTAGAACCTCATGAATGCTAGGCAAGCACTGTACCACTGAGCTATACCCCACCCCATCCAGTAACTGATTTTTAAAATAGAAAAAGTAGAATCTCTGAGCCTATTAAGTCCCATTATTCTAATTAAAAAGTATTAGGCTTGGGGCTGGGGAGGTGACTTAGTGGTAGAGCGCTTGCCTTGCATGCCTGAGGCCCTGGGTTCAATTCCCCAGCACCACATAAGCAAAAAGGAAAAAAGCCGGAAGTGGTGCTGTGGCTCAAGTGGTAGAGCGCTAGCCTTGAGCAGAAGAGCTGAGGGACAGCGCCCAGGCCCAGAGTGCAGGCCCCACGACCGGACCCCCCCCCAAAAAAAAGTGCCAGGCTTGCAAGTTACGAAACTTACAAAACTGATCTATGCCAGGCACTGGTGGCTCACACCTATAATCCTAGCTACTCCTGGAGGCTGAGACCTGAGACTCATGATTCAAAGCCACCTGGGGCATGAAAGTCCCTGTGAGACTCTTATATCTGATTAACCACCAGAAAACCAGAAGTGGTGCGGGCTCAAGTGGTAGAGTGCTCAATGTGAGCTGAAGAGTCAGGGACAGAGCCCAGGCCCAGAGTTCAAAAGCCCCACGACCAACACAAAAAAAGAAAATAAGAAAACTGATCTAGAAAATGAGCCCTTTGGCTACATATGAGTTGATTTTTCAGGAGTGGGAGAGAACCAGTATTTGTAAAGCACTTACCATATTTTCCAACATCTAGAGGTTGGGAAGTGGTGCTGTGGCTCAAGTGGTAGAGTGCTTGCCTTGAGCTAAAGAGCTGAGGGACAGCGCCCAGGCCCAAAGTTCAAGCCCCATGATGGACCAAAATAAAAATTAAAAAACTCTTACTACTACAACATCTAGAGGTTGATTCTCTCAGATTATTTCCTTATTACATATCTGCAAAATAGATATTTTGATCTCTATCTGCAGTTGAGGAACTTAGGGTTAGACCATCGTTTGCCTGCAATGACCAGGAATTCACATCTTACCTGTGTGTGGTAAGTCTTAGCTCTTTCCCTCACCAGAAATAGCTTCCTGTCTTGCCATGTAAAGGTGTCTTCTGTGTCACCCTCATTCAGGCTCTGTGGTCAGGTAACTAGTTAGTTATCTGTGAGAATTGGATGATACGTACTCTTTCTTGCCTTTTTTTCCTTTTTGACAGCGCTGCTTCTCAAACTTGGTGAAGTAGCTAATAATGTTATACCCTTGGGGTTTAAAGTAGTCCCTGATAAACCTTTTTGGGGGAGTTTTCTGTATTATCTTCAAAATCAAAGGATTGTATAGCTTATTCTGTAATATATCTGGATTTTGAGACGTCAACACCTGTTGAGATGGGAAACATAAAACATCATACAGGTTAAAAATTGTTACTGTTTTTCTTTTCTTTTTCTTTATCTTATTTTTGCCAGTCCTGGGGCTTGAACTCTGGGCCTGGGTGGGCACTGTCCCTGAGCTGCTTTTGCCCAAGGTTAGCACTCTACCACTTGAGCCACAGCACCACTTTTAGCTTTTTTGAGTAGTATATTGGAAATAAGAGTCTCATAGACTTTCTTGCCTGTGCTGGCTTCGAACCATGATCCTCAGTCTCAGCTCCTGAGAAGCTACAATTACAGGCATGAGCACTGGCGCCTAGCTATTACTGTTTTTCTTAGTGTGATAATATCTGTGTGTGTGTGTGTGTGTGTGTACACACACACACACACACACATATATATATATACACACACATGATATTTACTATCTGGTCTATATTTTGTGCCAGTACTATGACTTAAACTCAGGGCTTTATACTTTTGCTTAGCTTGCTTGCTTGGCTGGTGCTCTACACTTTATCTACACCTCTAGTCTGGTATTTGCTTATTCATTGGAGATTTAATCTTGCAGATTTCTGCCTGAACTGGCTTCAAACCATGATCCTCCTGGTCTCAGTCTCTTGACTAGCTAGGATTACTGGCATAAAGTTTTGGCACCTTGCTTCATTTTATCCATATGTAAATATACAGTCTAATGGCCTTAAGCATATTAATGGTATTGTACACTTGTCACCACTGTTTATCTCAGTACTTTTCATCCCAAGTCAAACTTTCTATCCATTAAACAATATCTTCCCTTATTACCCCTCTGCCTGTCTCCTGACAGCTAGTATTCTGTCTTCTATCTCTATGAATTAGACTGTCCTAAGCACCTTATAGACATGGAATCATTTTGTGCCTGGCTTATTTTACTTATATCAGTGTTTTCAAGGCTGCCGTTGTATTCATCGGTTTTCTAGTAAAATACTTAAGACAAACAAAAGGTTTGACAGAGGGGCTGGGAAGTTGGCTCAGTGGTAGAGTGCTTGCCTTGCATGCCTGAGGCCCTGGGTTCGATTCCTCAGCACCACATAAGCAAAAAGAAAAAAAAAGCCGGAAATGGTGCTGTGGCTCAAGTGGTAGAGTGCTAGCCTTGAGTTGAAGAGCTGAGGGACAGTGCCCAGGCCCAGAGTTCAGGCCCCACGACTGGACCCCCCTCAAAAAAAAAAAAAAGTTTTGACAGAGAGAAGGAAGGAATGACATTGTCCAAAAAGAAATGTACTCTTTACCTGACTTATATAACTGTAACTCTTTTGTACATTACCTTTGTAATAACAATAAAATAATTTTTTTAAGAGAAAAAGGTTGTTTTGGTGCAGTTTTAGAATTCCATTCCAAGATGAAGATGAGTAGTCATGGGTCTCGAGGTTATTATTTTGGTAAGAATGGGCAACAGAGCAAAAAGTATAGTATACTAGGAAGCAGAAAATCAAAAGAGGAAGAGACTAGAGTTCTGCAATTCCCTTCAAGGGCATACTCCCAGTGACCTTCTATAATGCTCCTCAACCTAAGGTCCACACACTTGCTAGTAGCACCTCCCTGGGGATCAAGCCCAAGGAGCAGGTGCACCTTTGAGGAACAGTCAGCATCCATATTATAGAACCATGTTGTAGAATTACCAGTTAGCATGTACATAGAGAACACCTGCCTTGTAGAAAGATGCAGAATTCACTAGACTATGCTCCACGAAGTTGATGTTCAGATACCTGTTAGTTGTTGTTGTTTTGGTTTTTTGTTTTATGGTGGTCCAGGGGCTTGACTTCAGGACTTCGGTGCTGTTCCTTAGCTTTTTAACTCGTTTGGTGTTCTACTACTTGAGCTACAAGTCCACTTCCACTTTTTTTTTTTTTTTTGCAGGGTGGGTGGGCAGTGTCAGTTGGAAGAATCTCAAGACTTTATTTTCCCAGGCTAGATTTGAACTCCAGTCCTTAGATCTCAGCCTCCTGAGTAGTTAGGATTACAGGCCTAAGCCATTTGTGCCTGACTTCTTCAGGGTTTTGTTTTTGACAAGTTCTCTTTATGTTGCCCACGATGGCCTTGAGCTTGTGGTTTCAGCTGGTCTTCCTCTCACAGCCTTCTGAGTACTTGAAACTATAAGCATGTACCACCATTCCTGGCAATTCTGTTACTCAGTATAAATACTTCTTTTTTTTTTTTTTAACTTTTTGTTTTATGCAGGTACTATTCTTTTTGTTTGTTTTTGTTTTGGTAGGTTGTGGGGCTTGAACTCTGTCCCTCAGCTCTTCAGTTCAGGCTAGTGCTCTACCACTTGAGCCACAGCACCACTTCCAGCCTTTTCTGCTTATGTGGTGCTGAGGAATCGAACCCAGGGCCTCATGCATGCAAGCACTCTACCACTGAGCCACCTTCCCCAGCCCAAGTATAAATACTTTCTGTAACTGGACTGTTCCACCGATTTATTTTTTATTTTTGCCAGTCTTGTGGCTTAAACTAAAGGCCCGGCCCGGGCACTGTCCCTGAACTTCTTTTGTTTTAGGCTAGTACTCTACTACCTGAGCCACAGTGTCACTTCTGGCCTTTTCTGTTTATATGGTGCTGAGGAATCAAACTCAGGGCTTGATGCATGCTAGGCAAGCACTCCACTGCTAAGCTACATTCCCAGACCAGCCACCTATTGGATAGTTCTTTTTTTTTTTTTTTGCCAGTCATGGGGCCTGAACTCTGGGCCTGGGCACTGTCCCTCAGCTCTTCAGCTCAAGGCTAGTGCTCTACCACTGGAGCCACAGCGCCACTTCCGGCTTTTTCTGTTTATGTGGTGCTGAGGAATGGAACCCAGGGCCTCATGCTTGCAAGGCATGCACTCTACCGCTGAGCTACCTTCCCAGCCCGGATAGTTTTTTTTAATGCTTCATTTTGGTTGTAAAAACAATAGAGCATTTAAAATGGAAATTGTGAAACAGGAAAGGGAACAAAATAAAACCACTAATAATTCTTCCATCTAATGATAACCATGATTACTATTAAGTACTTTCATCCTTTTGTATACTATATAAAATTTTGCACTAGGCAGTTTTAATGATCATAATAAGTACTTTCCCATGTTGTTAAAAACTCATAAACATTTTAATTAGTAAATGTTGTTTAATTTAATTAATTAATTTATTTATTTTTGTCAGTCATGTGGTTTGAACTCTGGGCCTGGGTGCTGTTCCTCAGTTCTTCAGCTTAAGGCTAGCACTCTACCACTTGAGCCACTGTGCCACTTTTGGTTTTCTGGTGGTTTATTGGAGATAAGAGTCACAGACTTTCCTGCCCCAGCTGACTTGAACTGCAGTCAGCCTCCTGAGTAGCTAGGATTACAGGCGTGAGCCACCGATGCCTGGCTATTTTTGTGTTTTATGGTATTTGACCTTGGCCTATGTTTGCTCAGCAGGAGCTTCACCATTTGAACCACACTTTCAGCTAGAAAAAATATATACATACATATTTACAGTGAAATGAGGATGTCTATGTTGTATAATAATTTGCCTCAATCTCTTTCTTCCTCTCTCTTTTTTGAACTGAGGATCTCACACTTGCTTGGCTTGCTTGCTCATGGTTGGTACTCTGCCACTTGAGCTGTTCCTTCACTCTGGTTTTTTACAGATTATTTGTGGAGATGGACTTTTCTGCTAGGGCTGGCTTTAAACCTTGATCCTTTGGACCTTAGCTTCCTTGGTATCTCAGATTATAGGCATGAGCCACAGGCTAGGCCATTCTTGATGTCAGTTGGTTTTTACTCAGATAAGCAAATTCTCCCTCTGTTTGTCATGCTATTTATAATCCAGAAAGTGAATGAATGCTAAGCCTTTTTAAAGGGCACACTTTGATATGTGACTTTGCTAGTACCTCATTTTTAGTGACTACAGCTTGCATAAACTTACATTTTTTGTTTGTTTGTTTGTTTGTGGGGCTTGAACTCTGGGCCTGAGTGCTGTCCCTGCACTCTTCAGCTCAAGTCAAGCATTCTACCACTTGAGCAACAGTGCCACTTCTGGTTTTCGGTAGTTAATTGGAGATAAGAGTCTCACAGACTTTGCTGCTCGGGCTGGCTTTGAACCATGATCCTCAGATCTCAGCCTCCTGAGTAGTTAGGCATGAACCACTGGCACCCTCTTTAAAATTGTTAATGATGCTAGCTTTTTGCAGGCTTGCATCCATGTGTTTCTAATGGCAAGAAAAGACAGCTTGATGTTATTGACATAATATGCCAGTCATGACTATTGTCCTGTAATGGATGCATTGGAAACATGGAGACTATAAACTTTTTTCCCAAGATGTAACCATGGCTATGCTAAGTATTTTTGTCATTCACAATTTGGGTTGGTCTTGGGAACATTTTCAGACATCAGTGGAAAATTATTCTAGCAAGTTCATATTTGTCAAATGTCTTAGGGTTGTTTTGTTTTGGCCTCTCAGCTTGTAGTTAAATACCTTAAGGCATCACTATGAGTCGGGGTCTTTAGAGGACTAGAGCCCATGGATCTATTTATCTAAATTGAGGTGAAGAGTTGGGTCATGCAATTTTGCAGGTTGAGAAATCTCACAGCTCTATTATCTGTAAGATGGAAACTGAGCAAAGCTTGGTGATATCTTTTCTGTCAGTTTGAAGACCTAGACCCAAGGGAGACTCGGGTTTAAATTCCAGTTGTGGGCCAGAAGTCATGTATTCCAGTGTCAGAAGCAGGCAGTACTGGTTCAAATGTTATTCCTATTCTGAACACTACATTCACAGAAATAGTTTTTAATTTGGGAACCCAGGGCCAAATCAGATTGACACATAAAATCAACCATCCTAGTATCTAATTTTACCTAAGCTCTGGAGTCCACCTGTCTTAAGCCTCCTTCTCTTCCCCTTTTCTTTTTTCTGTCTGTCTGCCTTTCTCTCTCTCCTTTCCTTCCCATTGGGCATTTGGACCTGCCATGCCTATTCCCACATATCTTTAGCTATCCCTGTTCCTCCCAGCCTTTCTTCAGTGACTGCTGCCCGACTCTCATTCTCCTCATCTCATTCGTTGTTACCCCCTGGTTATGAAATCTAATAGTTCAATGTTGAACTTACCTAAGTACACTGAACATTTCTGGCCACAAACTGAAACATTCTCTCTGGTTTCTGTCTTTCTATATCATTCTAATTTTCTTCCTTTTATTTCCCTCCTCCTGACCTTCTTTCTTTTTGCCCTTAAAACTTTTCCTTGGTGTCTCTCTTAGACCATGTTCAAGCTCTGTATTCATGTCCTTCTTCGCCCATATTATTTGCTACCATATGTGCTAGTAAGAATGTATGTTGTCTGAATCTGTATTGATAACTCAAATCCGGATCTCCACCCCAGATCATGCTGCTTTACAGCATCTCTCTCTCTGCATATGTCCTGCAAGTCACTAGAATTCATGCTAAAACAAATGCAAAGCTTCCTTTCTGATTGTATTTTAGCAAAGGCCTATGTTTCTGCCCAGCTGTTGCAGCTGGAATTGAGGTGTTACCCATTTCCCCTCTCTCTTACCTTCTTCCATTCTTCATTCAGTTTCTCAGGCACCAAGTCTGGTCACCTGTGCCCCATTTGTGTGGCAGCTAAAATACAATTCTCTTGTGCCTCTTTTATGGAAAAGAGCAAGGATCTTGGTTAATTGTTTTACTTTAGGGAGATGCATTTCTTAATATGATTGTAGATTTCAGATGGAAAGATATGCCTCCTCCCCCCATACTTTTTAGTGGATTTTTAGAGTGCTTTGTATTTAGTAGGTATAATTAGGTTTAGGTGAAAAAAAATTGAAGCTGACTAAAAAGGAGCTTAAACTTAAAAACTGGTCTTAGAAAGGTTAAGAGATCTGTTTGCCCAATGAGATGTACAAGTCGTTATGTTGAAAACGAACTTTACAACTTTGGTGTGTGGGGGGGGATGGGAAGGGGAAACAAAGGAGGAGGCTACAATGCTTGATAAGAAATGTACTCATTTGAGGCTGGGAAGGTGGCTCAGTGGTAGAGCGCTTGCCTTGTATGCATGAAGTCCTGGGTTCGATTCCTCAACACCACAAAAGCAAAAAGAAAAAAAAGCTGGAAGTGGCGCTGTGGCTCAAGTGGTAGAGTGCTAGCCTTGAGCTGAAGAATTGAGGGACAGCGCCCAGGCCCAGAGTTCAGGCCCCACGACCAGACTCCCCCCCCCAAAAAAAGAAATGTACTCATTATCTTGCCCATGTAATTGTAACCCCTCTGTTCAGTATTTTCACAATAAAAAAAATTAAAAAAAAAAGAAATGTGTTTGCCAATTGAGGCAGTGATCACAGTACTCAGGAGGCTAAAGTAGGAGGATCACTAGTTTGAGGCCAGCCTGGCCTTCGTAGAGAGTCAGTGTTTCAAAACAAAGAGAAATTAATGTCATATGGAGATTTGGGAGTTGAAACAGTCATTATTAAAAGGTTGGGAGGAAATGAGTGTCAAACTAAACTGGCTTAGTTCAGTTAGTCAGCTATTATATATACTATCTGCTTCCAGGACAAATCCCAAGTCAATAATATTAACAAGTTTTAAAGATCAGAAATAAACCCACGGACTGGAGGAATATTTTCCCCCACATCCAACTATTCTCCTTTCCCAGCAAGCACCAGGCTCTTCAGTTCAAGTCCTGGTACCAATAAAAAACAACTCCATGGGCAGTGGAGTTATGGAAGAAATTAACTTTTTCATAGTTATTATTTTGAATGTCTTAGTTTTTTTTTGAATTGTCACTTCTACTTCTTAGAACACAAAATAGTATGATGCAGTTAGAGAAGAAGTAGGGTTTTGTTTGTTTTGTTCTTGTCCTCTTGGGGTATAGATTACACATACCAGGCAAGTACTCTACCACTGAGCCACAATATACTGTCATATGCAATGTATACTCAGATATGTGGTATTTCTTGCTTTAACAAGTGGGTTTTTAAAAAATTAGCAAGTATGTTAAAAATCTATAAAAATTGTTACATTCTAAATGAGAATAAAGCATGAGGGTTTGGAGATATTAACATGGAAAATATCACAGGTTGAGTCTTACCTGGGATATTTGGATCAGAAGTGTTTCAGGTTTTAGAGTATTGATGTAAATTTCATTGATTGAGCATTCCTTATTTTGAAAATCCAAATAGCTTTCAAGATGCATAACCTTTAAAAGACAGAAGTTCTGTTGTGGCTCTCTGTGCTGGCCACCAGATGGCACTGGCATTCCACACCATTGGTTTCGCAGAATGGAGGATAATTCTTGAAATATGTGAAAGGATAAAGGAGGGACACCTTCCGAAGAATAGGATGTTCTTTTATTCTTATTTTTTAGCAATACTGGAGATTTGAACTTGGCCTTGCGCTTGCTAGACTGGTGCAATACCACTGAGCCACACTTCTAGCTGTTTTTTCTCTGGTTATTTTTAGGATAGGGTTTTATTTCTCTTACTGCTTTTACTATTTTCTTTTTCGTGCCAGTCTTGGGGCCTGAACTCAGGGCCTGGGCACCATCTCTGAGCTTTTTGCTCAAGGCTGGCACTCTTACCACTTGAGCCACACCTCCACTTCCTGCCTTTTTTGGTGCTTAATTGGAGATAAGATTCTCACAGCCTTTCCTGCCCAGGCTAGCTTTGAACCATCAGATCTCATCTTCCTGAGTGTGTAGGATTACAGGCATGAAACACTGCTTTTAGACTTCGGTGAAAAACATACAGCACTGCATCTAATTTTCCTTCTATAGAGATGGAATCTCACTGTGTTTTCTGCCTGAGTTGCTGTGACTCTATGATCTCCCAATCTCAGCTTCTCATATAGCTTAATATGACATCCAGCCATGAATTGAGAAGGTCCCAAACTTCTGCCCTAACCGGCCTTGAACCTTGATTCTCCTGTCTCAGCCTTGTAGAGTGCTACCGTAGCAAGTGTGAGGACCTGAGTTCAGTCCCCAGTGTTTCCGAGAAAAAAATAAAAGTTGAAAGTATTAATATAAAATTAGGTCTGCAACATTTTCAGAACTATGCAATAAGCTTCCTGGGGATTTCCCCCCCTAATTTTCACTGACTCTCTTTCTGTTCTTTTTGAAACAGTGATCACATGGAAAATGTCTATGGCTACTTAATGAAGTATACCAACCTTGTCACAGGGTGGCAGTACAGGTAAGTGTGATTATTAATGTTCCATCAGTCTCTCCCAAGAGATCTTGTAACTGATAAATTTATATCCTGATACTTCCTTAAATTACAGACATATCTAGGAACTTTTTAGAGGAGGATTTACCACATTGTCCAAAAGTATGGTGACTGACTTTCTTTTTCTATTTATTTATTTATTTATTTTTGGGTCCGGTCGTGGGGCCTGAACTCTGGGCCTGGGCGCTGTCCCTCAGCTCTTCAGCTCAAGGCTAGTGCTCTACCACTTGAGCCACAGC